>NC_042623.1:9671386-9935170 GCF_901001135.1 Rhinatrema bivittatum | reverse complement strand
GGCTCCCGGTCTAGACTCCACCTGTGGGACTAGTCTGGGGTCATCTCCATCCACTGCTGTACCAGTGCTGGTACCTGGCAGGCCTGACCCCTCTACCTCCGGCTCATCAGCGCCCCCCCCAGCCGGGGCTGCGTCCGGGGCTGTGTCCTCCGAACAGGAGGACCCGGAGTCCTTCTCCTGCGGTCTGCTCCGCACCGGGCACTTCTGCTTTGGAGGGTCGGAGGGCTCCTGAGTCCGTCTCCTGCGGTCTGCCCCGCACCGGGCACTTCTGCTTTGGAGGGTCGGAGGGCTCCTGAGTCCGTCTCCTGCGGTCTGCCCCGCACCGGACATTACTGCTTTGGAGGATTGGCGGGCTTCCCAGATCCTTTTTCCAGCTTTCCCCCTCTGCTGCCTAGATCTTTTGCCCTTCAGGACCGTCCGTAAAAGGAACGCGAAAACCGAAGAAAGAAGGCCTCCGAAACAGAGGAGGCCCCCTCCGCACTGACCTCAACCAGAGAAGCAGCCCCTCCACCCCGGGGGGCTCGCTGCTGCGGGAAAAACGCCGGAGGGAGACCTCCATTTGCTAAGACCTGTCTCGTGGTCTGGACAAAACTGCAGCTAAAATGGCCGCCGTTCCCGCGCACAGCGCGAACGGAACAGCAGCGCTATCCCTGCCTGCTCGTTGCAGGGTGGCCCCGACGCTGGCCGAAAACAAGGTACCCCGACCTGACTCTGACCGCCCCTATACAGGCGTGCGCGGCAGGAGGCTCCACGTGGCATCCCCCACGCGACCGGCAAGTGCCCAGGGATCTCCGCTAAAATCAACCCCCCCCCCCACGGAACGAAGCCGCGAAGGACGGAGAGCCGGCATCCCCTACGCGACCGGCAGGAGCCCAGAAGGGATCTCCACTAAAGTCAACCCCCCCCGGAACGAAGCCGCGAAGGACGGAGAGCCGGCGAGGCGAGGAAGCCGCAAAACAAAACAGACCTTTTTTTTTTTTTTTTTTTTTTTTTACTACTTGCGATTGCCGCTTGGACGCTGTCCCTGGTCCTGACCTGCCTGCTCCAGCGGGGGTGAGTGAACCGGGCTCCCCGGTGTCACCCCCGACGCTGCTGCCAGCAAGGGCCGGGTCCTCGACCCTCAGCAGTGGCCTCTACCAGGGGGGGGATGGTCCCCTCAGAACCTCCCAACCCCCCTGGGAGGCTCTCAGGACGAGGGAGTCTTCTTTCTTCAGATGAACAAAGGCCAAAACTAAATTCTTCTTTACTTAGAAGAAAAAAATTGCCAAGAACCAAAATAAAGAAGGAAAAATTCCAGAAAACCTCACTAACTACCAGAATCAGTGCAGGCAGAGGCTGTGACCGGACCTGCACCATCTACTGGAGACAAAGACTGAGGGGCTGTGACTGACACAGGGGCATATATGGCTCCGCCCACAAGTTTTAGTCTGTCTCCATCTACTGGTGCGGAGTCACAACACAGGTGTCCTGGACTGATCCTGGTACGTACAGGGAATGAGAGTTTTGAACCCACGGTTGCTTTAACATGTTCATGGCCTTTTTTTTTTTTTTTTTGGTCATCTTCTGTAATTATTGACTCTGGGGGTTTCTCCACCCTTGGCCAGCAGCCAGCAGACTGGTAATTTGGCACTGGAGCAGAAAATTTCCTTCCTCTCTGGTTTATGAATGTGGCAGGGCAAAGCTTAAATTGCACTATTTATTTATTTATTTATTTATTTGAAGCTTTTATATACCGAGGTTTAGCACATGCCTTCACCCCGGTTTACATTGAAACGAAACAATGATACATAGAACAATTTGAGAAACAAAAGTATATGCAAATAGCATATGGAGTAGGTTGTAACAGGAAATAACTAAAAATAACTTAAGTCAAATAACGAAAATGAAAATAGAAACGAAAAACGAGGAAGGTATATACAAACTCGTGCTCTGAATACAAGAAAGTATGAATGGGAAAAGAAGGAAAAAAGGGGGGGATGGGGTAGGCAATGGAAGGAGGAAGGGGTAGGTATGGAGAAGAGAAGAGGGGAGAAGGATGGGAGGCTTAAGGCATCACAATTGTGGATTGCTTAAATTATCAATGAAAGTCTGGCTGAAGATCCAGGTTTTCAGTTCTTTTTTGAATGATTTGTGTTCGATGATAGTGGTGAGGTAGCATGGTAGGGCGTTCCAGAGTTTTGGCCCCGCTATGGAGAGAGCTCTATCAATTTCCTAGTCAGATCCTGAAGGATAATTGGTTTGTATCCTCAAATTAAGAGCATTTTGAGATTGCAGCGTATGAGTGTGGAAGAGTATGGAAGCCTTGCGTTCTGAGTCGCACCTCCTCTGTTGGAAAGGGCCCGCAGACCACCTGCTTTTTTGGGCAGTGCTGGTTTTATTCTAAGGAAACATCTGGCCAGGAAAGGAGCGAGCCTGCTATTGCTCGTGTAGGGCCCAGCATTACCTGGGTGGAGCACTGGGTTGCAGGTGATACGCATTTGCAGGCGCTGCGTGCGGGTTCTGTACTTGCTTTCGGTTGGTTGAACTCCGTAGTACCGGTCAGAGAATGCTGAGTACAAAGAGTATTTTACATTTTTTGGGCCCGACAGTATCTTCCTGCTCCTTTGTGCTTCCAGCTCAGTCATGACCAGGGCTGCTGTCTGCCGCCATGAGCCTTGATTCGCAACCACCTGGGGATTTTTCTCCTAATCTCTATCCCAGTCCCTGCATCGAAGGTTCTCTTCTGGGTGCTGCGCACCATGCGTCACACGCCAGGACTCCTAGGACCCTGTGATCGTGAGCCTCGTGTCTGGCCAGCAGGTCTCTGGGTTCCTTCAGGTTCATGTGAGTCCTGGTCCTGCTGAGGACTGGATTCAGGACTACAGAAAAGTAAAGCTGCAATACCAGTACATATTTATTTCTTTAGACATTTATATACCGTCATTCCATGAATAGATCACATTCATAATTATAACGCAACAGACAAAGATTGGTTTTTGAGGTGGTATTCATAGGCAGGCAGTATCTGTCAAGTGAAATTTTTCTAGTACATAAGGCCAAGTGTAATTAAATCGAAATGATAGTTTTCACATCTTAGTCAGTGGGTTGTTTTGAGAATCTTTCAATTCTCTCATTTGATTTATTCTTCATGATTCAATTATTATCCTTTGTGCTTGACTTTGTGGCTCTATATAGTCTGATGTTTTTAAGTTAAATTATATGCATTTTTGAATAGCTATGTTTATAATTCGCATTTAAATCTTTCTATCCTGGTAAAATCCGTAACGTCTCGCAAAGAATTCCAGAGCTTTGGACCCGATATGAAAAACACGCGATCTCTTATTTGCTTCAGATGTGTGCTCCATATTGTGGGAATAGTCAATTTATTTTGAGATCTTAGTGTTCGCTGAGAGTTGTATGGTTGTAGTGTCTCCCCCTAATAAGCTGGTGTTATTGGAATGAATGATGATAAATATTATCATTAGTACTTTATAATACATTCTGGATTGTACTGGTAACAAATGCAGTGACATCAGCGAGGGAGTAATGAGATCATACTTCCTAGATCCTATTAATAGTCTTGCTTCAGCATTTTGTAATTGTTGCAGTGGTTTTAGGTGATTTGCTGGAAGACCTAGTAGTAAGGAGTTACAGTAGTCAAGATTTGAGAAGATTAGAGTTTGCAATACAGTACGGAAGTCCTGAAAAGTGAATGGTTCAATCGATGTACTATATACAACTTGGCGTAACCTGTCTTAATTTACTGATGTGCATTTTCACTGTGAGGTTCTCATCTATCTGTTCTCCCTGAATTCCCCTACTTGATTTGAGGGATTCATTTGAAAGTTACCTGGGTTTAGGGCAGGTGGTTTCACTATTGATGAGTTTCTACTCAGCCATATGATTTCAGTCTTTTTAGGGTTTAGTGTTGAAGGTAGAGAGTATCAAAGCTGTATTTTCAATGATCTGGTGAATGCAATGTGAAACTGTATGTCGTTATTCCTAGATTCCTCAGTAATTTACACATCTGTGTAAATGTTGAATAGTGTTTCTGAGAGGGTTGAGCCTTGAGGGACACCTGTGTCACACTGGAAACTATCAGATACATGGGTGCTCCGTTTGACTTGGACTGTTCTGTTAGATAGAAATGAAGCGAACCATCTGAGAAACCCTGCCGTCAATCCCAATGTTTCTCATTTGATTGTATAACAAGTTATGGTCCACAGTGTCAAAGGCGGCCGTTAAGTCAATTAGCACAAGACAGTAAGATTCATCTGCATCAAGTCCATTAATGAGGAGTAATGTCTCTGTTGAATGATGTTTCCTAAATCAAATTGATTTGGGGGGAGAATATTTTAATCTTCGAGGTGATTTGCTCAAAGATGACACTCAGACGGTCACAAAACTGGCAGACAGCAATGTCATACTACAACCATTTCAGATGTACCATCCTCCCTCAACGTCCCATAATAGACTCGTTGTTACATTTACGCAAATGTGTGTTTAACATATCCTATTATCTGTTCTTTAAAGGTCAACAGTTTATATTGTATCTGTTATTCAAAAGCTACATGGTGTTTATTACTGTAACTGTTCTAAGCTGTAACATGTTGTTTACCTGTAACCGGAGTGAAGGCAGCTAGCTATACTCGGTATATAAAGACTTAAATAAATTTGCAAGGTTGGATAATGCTGCTTTCTCAAGAAACTTTTGCTAGAAAAACCAAATTGGATATTGGGCAATAGTTGTCCCAATCATCAGTTCTTACCATTCTTATTTTTAGCATCGCTTTATCACCATTTGTTTTAATCCATGTGGAATAATTCTTCTGATAGTGAATGAATAAGGTTGTGATTGGTCGGCATGATAACTCCGTGTACTTGTTTTCAAGGAATGGGCTGGAATTGGGTCATGTGGGTGAATGGCAGGATTAATTTTAGTAATGAGTTGACTAATTTCTAGCTTCGATTCTCTATCAAATGTTGACCACTTAACCATGCCCTTTGGGTCTTCAGGTGCTTTTGTTGAGAACAGATAGGGAATTGTGCTTTCAACTTATTTATTTCTGTCGAAGAATGCGGTGGCTTATTCATTGCAAGAGGCCTTTGTGAAGTTGTAGTTTCTCAAGATGGAAGAAGTTGGGTCTTTAATTAAATGTTTAACAACCTCAAAGAGCGGTTTAGAATTGAATATAATCCTGGGAATCTGTTTAGCGTCATCTTTTTTGCTTTTTTTGGTTAGTGTATGATATTTTGTAAGGAAAGATTTGAATTTTCCTAGGGATTCAGCAGATGGGCATTTCCACCATTGTTTCTCTAATTTTCTAAGGCTCAGTTTAGTGCTTTTTAATTCCTCATTGTACCAGGACTACTTATGTTTGGGGTTATTCTTTTCTTTGTTAATAGTTTTTGTCTGGACAGGACTCAGGTTTTCAGCTATGTCATTGACCATCTTATCCCACAAACCAAATGCCGATGTGGAGTTGGTTTGATTTAGTTCTTGGAGCTTATTTTCGTTTGATTCAGCAAGTACTTCCTTCTTTCTTTCTTCTGAAGATAATAAAATGCATGCTTATTATCTATACTATTATGGATTTAGTTGGTTGGTGATGGCTATTTCCGCTTTTATTAATTGGTGATCAGACCAGGGCAATATCGTGTGTGAAGTATTGATTAGGCAATTACTGGTATTAGCGAATATTGGGTCTAAAGTAACTAACATAATCGCATTTATTTAATATGCATAGGTCTTTCGGGGACCGGCAGTAAGCACGGCTGTGTAACTCCAGCTGGCTACCCTGGCCGTGGGGTCACCATGGAGGCCACGGTCTACACTGCCCAGCGGGGAGGAAGCAGTTGCTAGTGATACCTTTAAAACATGAGTATAGCTGAAACCACACAGAGAGGGTGTGGGGAAAATTGGGATAAAATGAGAGGCATGCTTTTCTATTCTTAAAAAGTGTCTGTTTCCTGGGTCAGTGAGGGCTAGAGATGCTGCCAAGGCTGCATTCACAGGACCGGAGTTTGGGCAAATGGTGCCCTAGGTGAAAAGTGCCCCCTCCCACCCCGGCCTCTCTTCGGCTGTGGTGGGATGGGATCTGCTACGGCCATGCCACCATGAGGTGGGTGATGCTGCCAGTGCGCAGCACGTCCCCAAACTCATGCCATCCCGGGCAACCACCCAGCTTGCCCACCCCAAAATCTGACCTTTTGTGTTAACAGCCTTGGGGGTGGGGGGAGTCCCAGTTCCCTGTACGTACCCAGATCAGTCCAGATTCCTGGGTTTTTGCCTCCCTGCCAGCAGATGGAGACAGAGAGTCTCACTGTCACTGTACATAACCCAGTGTGCCACCTGCAGTCCCTCAGTATTTCTCGGTCTCCAGCAGATGGTGCAAAACCTGCAGTCTGGAGAGAGAGAGAAAAAAAGATTAAAAGACAATTTCTGGATCCTCCCAGGGGATTGTGAGGTCCTGGTGGGGCCATTCCCCTGGTTTGAGGCGGACAAGCAAGGGGTTGGTGACCCTTCTGATAGCTTGGTCCGGAGGTCCGTGGGGGTGGACAATCTGGTGGTCCAGATCCCTCATCCCCCATGAGACAGCGGTGGAACCTGCTGGCAGTTCTGCACTGCAAGCCCAGTGGAGCAGGAAAGTCTTCCTTTTATACTGTTTGTCCTGGGCTGGGTCGCTAAAGTTCGGTGAAAGGAGACTGATATTGCCAGTGGTTTGGCTCTTTTCTGATCTGTCATGCAGCCTGCACTCCTGGAACCGTAACCTCTGCACCAAAGGGAAAGTATTGGTTTCTATGGATCTTTATTGTTCTCAGAGAGTAAAAAAAAAAAAGAGAGAACAAGGAACGAGTTAGAGGAATCTGTGCAGCAGCGAGGTACCAGGGTGGGGGAAACTACCTCAGCAGCTCAGGGAGCTCAGCGATGAGGTTTTTCAGCATCTTCTCTGCCTGCAGAGGATACCGGGGGTTGGCTCTGGGGCGCTGAGGGACTGTTCCCCTGCTTGCAGTTGAGGTGCTGCTGCAGGTGCGGGGAGAAACAGTATATGCATGCAGCCAAAGCGGCATGGCGTTTGGGGGTCTTGCATAGAGCATGACTGCACTGGTAGAGCAAGCCTTGCGGGTGATGGGGTCTAGCGCTGAGGCCTTCCCTGTCAGCGCGGAAACGGTGGCCATTTTTTATTCCCTAGCAGCATCTGCGGGAGAGGAAAGGGAATCCCCTCCTCAACTGTCGCTGGTAGTGCCCTGTCCCGCAGAGAGGCACTGAGGAGGAGACCTGTTCTCGTAGAGGTCTTCTGCGGTTTTAATTTGCTTATATTCAAAGCGTGTTTAGTGGGATGCTGGCTCTTGGCCCCAGTCTCTATGGATTCTCATCCGGTCAAGAGGCCTAAGCTGTTGAGAAGCTCTTCAGGCCAATGATTTTCAATGCCAGATGTTAACGGATGCCTAAATGCACTGAAGTTGCAGGCAGGCTTTGCTTAGCTGTGAAGTAGGCCGCAGTAGCGGTTCTTTTCCCTCGTGCATAGGCGTGTGCACATTCTCGTCGCGTGGCGGTTGCATGCGCAGAGACCTGTGTGCATAAGGCTGTGACCTAGACTTGAGCGTGTATTTGCACACATCCTAGAGGGGTGTGCATGTATGCCTGGATGGCATTGGTGTGTGCACACGAGGCCACCTAGAGCTGAAATTCAGGAGAGCTAGGTGCCAGAGTCGAACAGGCTCAAGCGCCTTGCTATCTGTGAGGCTTGCCATTTACTAGCAATTCAGTCCTCACTCTCTCTCCATTTATATCAGAGCTGTTAAGAAGCTCAAGTGATTTGACTACTACGGTTTTGCCCATGTTGGAACAACCCTTCTGCCTATGATGTCTCTGGAGGGGAGTGGAGTGGGAAGTTAGGCAATGGTCAGTTCTCCTCCTCCCTTGATTCCAAGGGCAGAAGCTTTCCTGAGAGAGAGAGGTTGGGGAGAGCAAGTTTGGACCTATGGGCTCTGGTTATAGATTTATCATCCTCCTGGATGAAATGTTTCCAGGGCCTGCAGACCTTCTGCAGGGGTGCCTAGCAATGGCGAAGCAACTTATTATGTAGGGATCAAGTGATCAGGCCTCATTTTTGTCAGTTACAGTGGGCAAAAGCTTCAGGGAGGCTGTCCTGGTAATGTTCAAGGGGGTGTAGATCATGAGACATCGGAGGATTCTAATGGGGAATTAACTTTCTCACCTCTAGAAGAGGGAGAAATTGCATATGATTGAGAGCTGCTTCGGACTCCGCTCAGATTTTGTTTTTCACAGAGATGTCTTGCTGAGTTTGTTGGCTCAGACCCTGAACATGCTTAGTGTGGCTGGAGGTCAATTTTAAGTTAAATATCCTGTGTCTTTTCCTCACGTATCCAATTCAAGAGATATTGGCGTTAAAGAAAGTAAATGCGGCTTTCAAAGTTCCCCGTTTCCGCATGGAAACTCTGAGGTCCAACTTTGAACTCCGTCATAGCAGCAGTACAGAATGGAGACTTCTTGGCATCTCTCGCTGATAGAGGCATATCAGGTCATAGCACCACAGATTCTGGAGATTCATGGTCCTAAGGGAATATTTTCAGTTTTGAGCCCTTCCCTTCGGCTGGCGACGGCTCCATGTACCTTCACCAAGGTGATGGTGGTGGGGGCAGCTGCATTGCAAAAGGAGGGTGGGTTGGTATATCTGTATTTGGATGACTGGCTCATTCAGGCGAAATCAGATGACCTCTGTCAACAATCAGTACAAAAGGTACTGATGCGCTCGAAGTCACTAGGATGGGTGGTGAACTTAGCAACGAGCCATTTAGTCCTCTTACAAACTCTAGAGTATCTGGAAACTCAGTTTGACCACTGGCGGAGAGAATGTTTCTCCCAGAGAGAGAGTGGTGAAATTGCAGAGTCAGATTAGGGATCTGCTAGAGAGCTTTCAATGCCCAGGGTCTGGGACTATATATAGGTCCTGGGTTCTACGGCATCGACATTGGAATTAATGCATTGGGCATTCACATATATATGGCCTCTGCAGGGGTCTCTTCTCTCCAGCTGGAATCTGTTATTGGAAGAGTGTCATCTTCCTCTTCATTATAGGGGGAAGCTTTTTGTGGTGGCTTACTCGCACCAATCTCGAGCATGGTGTGGAATTGGAGATTCTGAATTGGATAATAGTCACCACCGATGCAAGCCTCTCCGGATGGAGGGCGGTGTGGCAAGATCAGTCAGTACAGGGCCAGCGATTGAAACAGGAGGCCTCATGGCCTATCAGTCGATTAGACATGAGAGCAGTGCATTTTGCATTGCTTACCTGTCTGCCAAGGTTACGTGGCCTTCCATGGATCCTATCAGACAACATGACGACTGTGGACTACATCAACTGTCAAGGCAGAACCAAGAATCAGGCAGTGGCTCAAGAGGCCCGGGAGTTGATACTTGGAGTGCCTGGCAGTATCTCACAACACCGGAGTGAACAACATTCAGGCAAATTTTATCAGTCAGAGAAAGTTAGATACCAGGGAATTGGAGCTGTTGGAGGCAGCAATGAGTCTCATTCAAGGAAGATGAGTGTATCTTGACCAAAGAGAACACCAAGGCATTGTGGTTTTACAGCCTCTGAGCAGAATACGGTACAAAGGAATCGGAGCCCTGGTGCTGCCGTGGACTCAAGAGATTCTTCTTTGCCTTAACTTCCGTGGCCTCTGGTGGTCAAGGATTATGGTGGATAGAGAAACATCTGGGCAACGTGATGCTGGTAGCTCCAGAGTGGCCACATCGACCATGCTTCCCAGATCTGAGCAACATGGCCATAGACTAGCCCCTGAGGTTCGGTTGACTGTTTTCACCAGGGCCCAATATTTTGGGGTTCGGCAGCTCACTTCTGTCTTGTGGATTCACTTCTGAGAGGAGACGACTGAGATGGAGAGGATATTCTGTAGCAGTTATTTCCATTTTATTGCAGGCTAGGCGACCACCTACATCTTTGACATATGTGTGACTTTGGAGGATCTTCGAGTCCTGGTCTGCTGTTGACGGAGTGCAGCTTCAATCCTTTCAGGCTATGGTGTCACATATTTGGCTTTTCTACAGACAGGTTTTGGTCAAGGGACCGGCCTTTACCTCTCTGAGAGTCCAGGTAGTGACACTGGGTTGTCTCTGGGGTAAGGTGAATGGTATCCTCTGTCAGCACATCCAGATGTTATACGGTTCCTTCAGGGAGCTAAGATCTTGTGTTCTCAGGTGCAGAACATTTTGATCATCTTGGAATCTGAATCTAGTCCTTAGAGAATTGTATGAGTCTTGGTTTGAACCACTAAAGAGAGCTACCGTTAAGGACTTGACTCTTAAAGTGGTTTTTCTTGGTGGCTATTTGTTCAGCCAGGAGAATTTGGAGCTCCAGGTGCTGTCGTGTCAAGATCCCTCCTACAGATGTCTGATTTGGGGATATTGTTATGCATGGTGCCTTCTTTTCTGGCTGAAGTAGTCTCGGTGTTCCATCTTAGACAGTAGATTTGGATTCCTTTATGCCTCATGCAGGGGAGCTTAGGCTCTTAGATTGGAGGCATGCATTATTGAGATATCTAAAGGTCACTTATTTCCATAGATTGCATCACCTCTTTGTAGATCGGATCACCTCTTTGTACTGTGGAGTGGTCCAAAGAAGGGAATAAGTCGTCTAAGACTACAATTGTGTGGTGACTGAAGGAAGCAATCGAGTCTACTTACATTTCTAAAGGGTGCCAACTGCTGGGGGGTTTAGAGACACACTTGATGTGTACTTAGGCAACTTCCTAGACTGAGTCACAACCGGTGTCTCCACATGAAATTTGCTGGGTGGCTACTGGGAAGTCGTTGCACATTTTTGCGAGGCATTATCGTTTGGATGTTGGGGCTCCGGCTTCCATGTGCTTTGGTGAGAATGTTCTATGAGCAGAACTCTCTGCGTCCCACCTGAGTTAAGGGGAGCTTAGGCACATCCCAGGAGTCTGGACTGAAATGGGTACGTACAGTGAAAGGAAAACTGGTTCTTACCTGCTAATTTTCATTCCTGTGGTACCACAGATCAGTCCAGAGACCCACCCGTTTTCTGGGGGGGAGAGTCCATCACTCATATCGTTGCTTTATAAATAGTATGAGTTACTGGAGTTTTTTTTTTAATGCTGATTGCTTACATTATATTTGGGAGACGAGTTTTCCATTGTCTTTTTGGTCAACTTCACCTTCTTCTGGCTCATTGGAAGGGAGTGAGTTTGCTTAGAAGTTTGCTTCGAAATTTAAGGTGGTTGTTATCATGGCTTGGGTACAGGTCAATACGGAGAGACTGCAGGTGGCACCATGGGTTATATACAGCGTCAGTGAAACTTTCTCTGTCTCCATCTGCTGGCAGGAAGGCAAAACCAAGGAGTCTGGACTGAACTGTGGTAGTACAGGAACAAAAATTAGCAAGTAAGAACCAGTTTTCTTTTATCACCCAGTGGCGATGCCCTGTGGCCATAGGGCTTGTGATTGCAGGGTTTTGGAAGGAGCTCGGGTGCATGGCCCCTAGGCCGAGGTTCTGTCATGGCAGTGGCTACTCTAAGTGAGGTGGGAGGGGAGAAATCCCTGAGCCGCAGTAAAGGAAGGCTCAGGGTGCCGTACTCCAATGGAGGCTGCAGAGAACTGGCAGGGCAGTCCAAAAAAACAAAATCGGGGTAAAAACATGAGAAACGTTTCAGCGGGGAAAAAAGGAAGACGGCTATGTGAAGAGGCTGGTGGGATCTGCTGCTTCAGGCTCTTCCTCGTACTGTGTGTGAGGTTAAAAAAGCAGCTCTTGGGCACAGCACTCCCAGTCTATTACGCGGCGTCCTGGTATAAGATCTGTATAGCACCAGTTATTCCCCCTCTGGTAACTCCTGCTCCCGTAGGCAGTTATATTTTTCCGGGTTACTGTTAAGTGCGTAAGATGCTTTTTGGGCTTTTCTTTCAGGCTCTGGGCGAATCCTTGGGACAAGGTGCTGATGATGAAGACATGGACATCATCACCAAAGTGCTGAAGGTGAGGAAGGCTGGAGCTGGCCGCCCGGCTGCGTGGCAGAGTCCAGCGGCTGGTTCATGAGGATGTAAAACGACCCCACGGGTTCCCTCTCCTGTTCTTCTCTCCTTTCATTCGCTCCCTAGTTCCCTTCCCTCTGTTTTCTGTGCCGCACCCCACAGCATGCACCAAGAAAGCTTTCCTCCAGCAGCGGCTGCACTCACTCACAGCTGCTTTGTTCTTTACTTTCCTGACCCCTTGTTTTGTCTGCTGCCATCTTCCACGTTGTCCCTGTCCTCATTTACACAGCACTGTTCTTTTCTTCCCCTCACCCAAGGCTGCTTCTCCCTCTCTCGTTTTGGAGGGCAGATCCCATCCCACCCACAGCCTGAAGACCTTTCTCCTTTTCTCTGTGGCCTGCGGGCATGGACTCTGCCAGGCCACAGGCACTCATCCTCCTCTTGGTTGGGTGGAGCTGTGGAAGGGGAAGTGGCTGGCTTGGCTTGCCCTTGGCTTGTAGTTTATAAGGCTAACGAGCTGGGCTTGAACCAGCTAAGGCTCTCCCATTGCTGCCAAAGCCTGCGCCCCTCCCGACAGTCCAGTCCACCCCTGCATTGTAAACCCAATGAACGGCACATTGCCTTTGAATCATCTTGAAAACACACGCAATCTGATATGTTTTTCTCCTTTGAATGCAGAAAAATCAGCCCACTCTGCTTGTTTACTTTTCGGGGATATATTGGGGACCTGCATGAAAAGACACGATAGCAGCTTTTTATTTTCTGGCTTTCCTCGAGTCGGCTTTCTCCTAAGGGGCCACCAGATGGTGCTGGGCTGTAACGTTCTTCCTCCCTTTCACAGTTCCTGCTGGGCGTCTGGGCCAAAGACTTGAATGGGAGAGAAGATTACGTGAAGCGTAGTGTGCAAGGGAAGTTAGCCAGCGCCACCCAGAAACAGACTGAATCCTACCTGCGGACTCTCTTTAGAAAACTGCGCAAAAGGGTGAGTGCCTCGGGCGGCTTTTGGTTTGTCTCGTGAGCCGTTTGTGTTAAACATGTTCTCGGAAGTCCCTTTTCCAAATGCTGTTAGTTCATGAGTGCAGGGGTGTCCGGCTCGGGGTTTTTCATTCTTAACAAAAGGTAGAAACGGGGCTTTTAAAGTAAGCTTTTTTTTTTTTTTTTCTTTTAATATCAAAAAGTTGGTGCACAAAAGGCCAGAGTTAAGAGCACTAGAGTTTCAGAATCAAAGCAGGAAAAAAATCCTAGTTATGCTAAGCCTATGTAATGTGATTTTGCACCTCTCCGTTTATATGTCAGAGGGATTGATTTATCTGCCTGACCTGGGGTGGGCAGGGCAGGTGGGCATCCGCGTACATGGATTACTGCACTGGTGGGCAGGTTGAGCTGTATGCACGCGGGGGAGGGGCATCGTTGAGGACAGACCACAGCACGGGGGGGGGGGGGAATGGGAGTGTGCACACAGACGCCCTCCTCTAAACCTCATTCTTGTTTGCAGACCCTGCCAGCGGACATTAAAGAATCCATAACTGATATCATTAAATTCATGTTGCAGAGGGAATACGTGAAGGTACGTGCACGAATGAAAGTCCACGTTGGGCTGGAAGCGCATGTGCTGAGAGCGGCATGTGCGGCCTTCGGGTTCCCAAGGGGAGACTAGTAGGAGTTATAGAAAAATAAAGTGTTAAACGCAAACACAGGGAAGAAGAGGGTTAGATTTGGCAGCAGATAGAGGGATGTGGATGGAAGGAAAGCCCGATATTCTGAGCAGCGTCTTTGGCCATCCTGGGAGGGAGCTGGCAGCGGAGTTTGCTCATTAGCCATCCCCTTGCCAGCAGGGGCCTCTCTTGGTAACGGGAGCCGTGAGCCGAAATCTCAGAGCTAATATTCAGCAGCTGTGTGTCTGACCGGCTTCAGGACAGGGCGGACGGGGGAGACCACGGGGTGTGGCTGCCACGAAGAGAGGGCTTGAGCTGTGGTGAATCCCACGTGCAAGCAGGATGCCAGGGCTGGGAGAATGCAGTCCTGTGGGAAGTCAGAAAAAGGAGGAGGAAAGAGGTTTTTGTGTTCCTTTCTGTGCAAGTATCGTCCAGCCCATCCCCCCCCCCCCTTGTTAAGGAGGACGATTCTTTAACAAGGCCGGAACATTTTTTCAGCGTCGTTGCGCTTTTGCACAATATTTTATTTCCCTGTACGTACCAGGATCAGTCCAGACCGCTGGGTTATGCCTCCCCTCCAGCAGATGGAGTCAGAGAGAAAACTGAAAGCACCCCCTAGATATACTGGTGTTTTGGAAAGCGATCTCCGGCCTGCCAGCAGTGATAAGTAACATCGCACTACCGGTGCAGCAAATCCCCCAACCCAGACACACAGTCGTTCCCCCCCCGCTTATGTCTGTAATATATTTTTGTGGGTATGGACTGACTTTTCTCACACAGACTGGGAGAAAACTGTTGGTAAGTTAGGCTCTTTGTCTGCAGTACAGAGCGATTCTGTGTAGTCATTTGGGGGTAGATTTTATAAATTTGCGCACACTCGTACTCTTGTTCGCGCGGGATTTCAATAGATACGCATAGCCGCACATATCCATTAAAATCCGGGGTCGGCGCGCGCAAGGCTGCCCAAAATCGGCAGCCTGCACACGCCGAGCTGCGCAGCTTGCCTCCGTTCCCTCCGAGGCCACTCCGAAATCGCAGCAGCCTCGGAGGAACGTTCCTTCGACCTCCCCCCCCCACCTTCCCCTACCTAACCCACCCCCCAGGCCCTATCTACACCCCCCCACCTTTGTTGAACAAGTTACGCCTGTTTGAGCAGGCGTAACTTTGCGCGCGCCTGGCCGGCTGCCGCGCGCCATGTTCCGGTCCCGGGGCTGGTCCGGAGGCCTCGGCCACGCCCCCGGATGACGCGCCGGCTGCATCACGCCCTCCCCGACACGCCCCCCCCGATGACACCTCTATCATATCCCCCCTCAGCTGTCTCTTCTCCAAGCTGAAAAGTCCTAACCTCTTTAGTCTTTCCTCATAGGGGAGCTGTTCCATTCCCCTTATCATTTTGGTCGCCCTTCTCTGTACCTTCTCCATCGCAATTATATCTTTTTTGAGATGCGGTGACCAGAATTGTACACAGTATTCAAGGTGCGGTCTCACCATGGAGCGATACAGAGGCATTATGACATTTTCCGTTTTATTCACCATTCCCTTTTTAATAATTCCCAACATTCTGTTTGCTTTTTTGACTGCCGCAGCACACTGTACCGACGATTTCAATGTGTTATCCACTATGACACCTAGATCTCTTTCTTGGGTTGTAAGTTAAATGTAAGACATTGATAAGACAGGCGAAGAGAGAATTTGAAAAGAAGTTGGCTGTAGAGGCAAAAACTCACAGTAAAAACTTCTTTAAATATATCCGAAGCAGAAAGCCTGTGAGGGAGTCAGTTGGACCGTTAGATGATCGAGGGGTTAAAGGGGCACATAGAGAAGATAAGACCATCACAGAAAGATTAAATGATTTCTTTGCTTCGGTGTTTACTGAAGAGGATGTTGGGGAGGTACCTGTATTGGAGAAGGTTTTCATGGGTAATGGTTCAGATGGACTGAACCAAATCACGGTGAACCTAGAAGATGTGGTAGGCCTTATTGACAAACTGAAGAGTAGTAAATCACCTGGACCGGATGGTATACTCCCCACTATACAAAGGAATCTGAGCTCTGGTGCTGCCGAGAACCCAAGGAATTCTTCTTTGTCTTCCCTCCCGTGGCCTCTGATGGACAAGCATTATGGTGGATAGAGAAACATCCAGTCAACGTGATTCTGGTAGCTCCAAAGTGACCACATTGACCATGCTTCCCAGATCTGATCAACTTGGTCATAGATGGGCCCCTGAGGTTCGACATTGGTTGATTATTTTCCACTAGGGCCCAATATTTTTGGGTCAGGTGGCTCACTTCTGTCTCGCGACTTCACTTGTGAGAGGAGTCAACTGAAATGGAGGGGTTATTCCAAAGCGGTTATTTCCAACTATATCCTTGACGTATGTGTGAATTTGGAGATCTTCGAATCCTGGTCTGCTGCTGATGGAGGGCAGCCTCAGTCTGTTCAGGCTACGCTATCGCATATTTTGGCTTTTCTACAGAAAGGTTCTGGTCAAGGGACTGGCCTTTAATTCTGTGAGTGTCCAGGTAGCGACATTGGGTTGTCTCCAGGGTAAGGTGTTGTTTGGTTCCTTCAGGGAGCTAAGAACGTGTGTCCTCAGATGTGGAACATTTGTCCATCTGGGAATCTGAATCTAGTCTTTAGAGGATTGTGTGAGGCTCTGTTTGAACCACTAAAGAGAGCTACGGTTAAAGACTAGATTCTTAAAGTGGTTTTCTCAGTTGCTATTAGTTCAGCCAGGAGAATTTCGGGGCTCCAGGTGCTGTTGTGATGAGATCCCTTGCTACAGATCTCTGATTCAGGGGTATCTTTATGCATGATGCCTTCTTATCTGCTGAGGTAGTCTTGGCGTTCCATTTTAGTTAGACAGTACAGCTTCCTACTTTTATGGATTTGGATTCTTCTTTGCCTCATGCAGAGGAGTTTAGGCTCTTAGATTGGAGGCTTGCTTTATTGAGATATCTAAAGGTCACTTATGATTTCCATAGATCACATCTCCTCTTTGTATTGTGGAGTGGTCATGAGAAGGGAAATAAGTCTAAGGCTATAATTGTGCGGTGGCTGAAGGAAGCGATCAATTCTACTTGCATTTCTAAAGGGTGCCTGCTGCCAGGGGGGTTTAGGGGCACACTTGACTCGTTCTCAGAGGACTTCCTGTGCTGAAACACATCAGGTGTCTCCATGAAATTTGCTGAGTGGATACTGGGAAGTCATTGCCCAGTTTTGCTAGGCAATATCGCCTGGATGTCGGGGCTCCGGCTTCCAATTGCTTTAGTGAGAGTGTTCTATGAGTGGAACTCTCCACATCCCACCCGAGTTAAGGGGAGCTTAGGTACATCCTGGAAGTCTGAATGATCTGTTGTACTAAACGAACAAATGTTAGCAGGTAAGAACCAATTTTCCTTTCTCTGTAGTATTCCAGATCAGTCCAGAGACCCACCCATTTACTGGGGAGGAAAGTCCGCCGCTCATACTGTTGCTTTGTGTATAGTGCAGCATTGTTGAAGGTTTTCAGTGCTGATCGCTTATGCTAAATTTGGGAAACAAGTTTTCCATTGTCTTTTTGGGCAACTTCACCTTCTTCTGGCTCATTGGAAGGGAGCGAGTTTGCTTAGAAATTTGATTGTTGCTGTCATCTTGGCTTGGGTACAGTTTAGTACTGAGGGACTGCAGGTGGCACACTGGGTTATGTACAGCGTCAGTGAACCTTTCTCTGTCTCCCGCTGATTTTCGATCCTGTAGTACCACAGATCAGTCCACGCTACCTCAGACTGGAATCACACCTTGGGGTGCAAGGAGCTGGATCTTCCTCGCCTGCTCTTGCTGTGGTCCGGATAGGGGGCTATTCCTGTGCACCAGTGCCCACAACTTCTCCTCATCTTCTGTCAGGGAAGATACCTTCCGTTTTTATAAACCCCTGTATTTCTCCCAAGAGTGTATGAGTGCGCCTACCAGAATAACCTGAAGTAATCTCCAGAACAGCAAACCTCGAGGATGCAGGAGGATCCAAATTCATACAACAAAGTGGGTCTGTGAGAATCATTTTCCCATCTAGCTGACAGTCTGAGTCTCCAAGTTAAACCTGCATCATGAAAGTACACGTGGGGGATAGGGATTTCCGTTCCAAATGTGTCAGCTGGCAGGAGATAGCACCCCCCATTTCTGAGGGCAGATGTGTGGGTAGTCACTTACCTCCTGCTGTGTGTGTGCAGGTGTTCTCCCCTCTGGACGGAACAAGCTTTGCATGTTTGGGCTGTGAATCAGCACATCCTGAATCATTTGGCCTAGGCTCCTAATCTCTCTCGTCACCGATGACTGTCGGAAACTGAGTCAAACCTATTGTGTATATGAGAGTAGACCCCGAAGTGGCTCTGCTGCATGTGCGCACACTGCCACACACACACACACACAACTTTTCTTTTTAACTCCTGAGTGTGTGTTATGCTGCTGGAGTTTTGGAACCACATCCTGACTCCTTGGTGCTTGGTGGTTTTGCAACCCTGGGGAAATCCAGCTGCTGGCACAAAAGCTGAGCCCTCGCAGGCTTTCATTTCAGTCTGTTGCAGCTTTGAACAATGGAAACGTTTGTTTTGGCTTTGATTATTTGCCAGCTGCTAAAAACCACTCCCAATCTCCCTTCCTAAAGTCCTTTTGCAGCGCAGAGAGCTCTGGTAGCACTCCCTGGCTTTTATTTACAGCATCCTTTCTTGTCATATTTTTGGATGTTCCATGAACTTCTCATAAAACCCCTATCTTCCTTCCTCCCGGTTCCAATTCCAGTCGCACGATGTTACAACGTATTTATGCTTTAATACTTTATATTATATATTATATTATAAGTTTTATATTATAATGCTTTTATTTATTTATTTATTTATTTAACATTTTCTATACCGACCTTCAAGGTTAAATACCATATCAGGTCGGTTTACATCGAACAGGGGTAGATCAGTGTAACATAACATAACAAAGGAACAACTTTTTATAATTAGTTGAAAAGTGGTAAAGCAGAAAAGTAAGAAAGTTACATAATAACAAGGACCATGAACTAGGAAGCTGAATTCAGCTGGAAAAAGAGAAACCTTAAGAATGTATTAAATTAAAATACTAGGAGACTAGTAACTGATGAGAATATTGAAGGGGCGAAGTTCCAAATTCAATGCTGAGTAGTTGTATGTATGTATGTATGTATGTAGTTTATGCCCTAATCCCCCCCTTCTCCAGTTCTTACAATGTTATTTTGCTTTGTTACATTATATACTATATCATATGTTATATGTTATAACGTCTTCATGCTTTAATACCTCCTCCTAGCCCCATAATGTTATACTGTTTTATGTTATCTCATATACTATATTGTGTTATTTTTATTGTTTTATGGTATATTTATTGTTTGTTTGTTTTTTCCTTCGTTTTATGTACTGCATAGTCACGACTTTGATATACTGTTTCCTCACATGTTACATGTAAACCGATGTGATGCTCTGCGAACGTCTGAATAGAAAAACCTATAAATAAACTGACTTGAACGTGCTTCTGTGGGAGACCAGGACAAGCCAAAGGGGTGGGCGATGGGGGTCCCTGTTTCAGTTGGAACTCCTCCCACTGTATTCATTGCTTTAGTGTCTCCTTCCCTTGTTTGCTGTTATGCACATCTTAGGATTGGTTCTTTCTTTCTGCAGGCTAATGACGCCTATCTCCAGATGGCCATTGGCAATGCCCCCTGGCCCATTGGCGTCACTATGGTCGGTATTCACGCCCGTACTGGTCGTGAAAAGATTTTCTCCAAGCACGTGGCTCACGTTCTGAATGACGAAACCCAGCGGAAGTATATTCAGGTAAGTGGCCCGTTCCTGGTGTGGTGTGG
Source organism: Rhinatrema bivittatum (assembly GCF_901001135.1). Lineage (NCBI taxonomy): Eukaryota > Metazoa > Chordata > Amphibia > Gymnophiona > Rhinatrematidae > Rhinatrema > Rhinatrema bivittatum. Next base: position 9,915,635 of record NC_042623.1, on the reverse strand, counting down.
CGGGATGGCAGTCCCCATCCGATGGAGCCCGGCACGGAAATCTTGTGTCAGAGTTTTCAGAACGTTGACTTGCGTTATACCATGCGTCCACATGGGGTTTCTTCACTGTCTCTGCGCGGAGCCCGTAGGTCGTGATCTGAGCCTTTCTACCTCTTTTTTTTTTTTTCCGGAGTGTTGTGCTTTTTTTTTTTCCTCTTGTTTTGGCTGTATGTCGTGGGGTCCCTCATAGTTAAGGGTTTTTGGCATTTTGTCTGTTTCATTTTGTGGTCTTTCCTCCAGGCGATGGAGCCCTTGGTGGCATTGCACACCGTGCCTATCACTGATCCTCATGCTATTGTCTTCTGCTTGGGAGCATTGCATGATGTCCGGGCTTGTTGCAAGCATACACAGATGACCCCTTAAAGATACTGGTCTGTCTTGGATCTTATGAACTGGAAAATCTGTCCATCGGCATCAATACTGATGGACCAGAGAGTTTCCACACAATTTTGGCGCATTATTTTCTCTGGTAGGGACCAGCAAAATGTTGTGAAACTTGAGCAAGCTTTTTTTTGTCTAAGTAATAATGTATCTGGTCAGATAAGTGACCAGAGCCAAGGCTAGGATCGGCATCTGTCAGGTAGAATGGGAATTGCTTCACTCAACCTCACTGTTTAAACTTAACTGCTGTGGTTAGAGCTGAAGCTGTCGGAGGCATTGAAAAACTTCTTTTCCCTGTACGTACCCGGATCAGTCCAGACACCTGGGTTGTGACTCCGCACCAGCAGATGGAGACAGAGCAAAACTTGACGGGCTCTCTACATATAGTAAGGTGCCACCCACAGCCCCTCAGTCTTTCTCTGTCTCCAGCAGATGGGGCAGGTCCACCCACAGTCTCGGTGATCCTTGATAGTTTTGTGGCTTGGTGTAGTCAGTCGGGGATTAATAAGAAAAATAAATAAATAAATAAATACTAAGTTTTTAGGGCAGCTGATTCTTGTTTTTAAGGTTGTATTGCACACGGTGGAATTGGATTGGTGTGTGCAGTGTGCACGTCAGGCTTCTTAGGGACTCGTATCTAACGTGTGGTTGCTCTTGGGACTCTGGATAGTTTGAGGGGAGCACCTTACTGAAGGGGAACATTTGGATTAGCAGCAGCGTGAGGGTTACCCAGTTTACCTGGGGGGTATTTTCAAACAGCCTGCGTGCGTGTACAAGTATTTTCAAAGCGAATGTTGCTTGTAAGTTGGCTTTGAAACTCCTTGGGTACCTGGCCCTGTACATCTGTTCATACCCCAGATCAGTCCAGACGAGTGGGTTTATTCATCCCTAACAGCAGATGGAGGCAGAAAACAAACTTTGAGGCACTGCTGCATAGCTGAGAGTGCCACCTGCAGTCCCTCAGTATTTCTCTGTCTCAGCAGATGGTAGAGGTGCAGACCTGCAGTCTGATGGTTAAAAAAGATTTAGCTTAGTGTTAGTAAGAAGACAGAAGAGTTGAAGACGGTGCTCCCAGAGGTGTTAGGTTCCTTCAAGGTCCATCTGTCTGGGTTGGAAATCCCTGGCCAGACTCTACCCTTGATTCCAGGGGTCCTGGTTCCCTCACTCCCCCTGAGGCCCTCTCACCCAGGCCAGCCGGTTGCAGCTTCCAGGAGCATACAGAATCAGGAAAGTATACCTTTCTTTTGGTGGTTCTGGCTTGCTTAGGAGGATGCCTCTTTAAGAGGTGCATTTTGTGTAAAGTAATTTTCAGGCCTGTTCTCTGTTGCTGATCGGGGGTAATTTGCCGGCTCGGTGAGGGGGTGAGTAAGGAACTGCATGGCTCGAGCTGTGTTCAGCCCCTGGAGCTGGGGCAGTGGTGGCGGTGTTTCTTCTCTTCTGCTCAGGTTTATTTTTAGCCACCGGCTGCTTTTGATTGTGATGCCGTCTCCCGCTGAGTGCGGGAAAGCCTGTCTGGCCTGTGAGGGGAGGTGATTTCGCCTCATTGTGGCCCTTCTCTGCCCTGGCTGTGCCTCTGGAGGCAAGGGAGCCCTCAGCACAGGGATCAGGGGGCAGCTACACCCATGCTGCAGGCCCTGTGCAGGAGGTCCCGGGGGGGGGGGGAGAGATGGCGGCCATCTTAGCTCCACGTGGCAGGAGTCCTGCCATGGATAGGGAAGGCAGGATCTCCCCTCCCTCGCTTTTTCCTGTGCACCAAGAGTCTGAAGAAGAGGGAGACATGTCAGCGGACACAGGGGAGGACCCGGCACCCACGGAGCAGGGAAACCGTGACAGATTTTCCGCAGCAGGGTCGGCAGCCTTGAAGGATGTCCAGGACCGGGAGCTGGAGTTCCTGTTAGAGACTGTTTGAGGTCTTGGCTCTGAGCCTTAGTTGTGATCTGCACTAGTCTAATGCAGAGGGCTTGTTTGTGCTAGGTGCAAAAGGCGCAGGAGAAGGCAAGGGGACCTCTACAGATTCTGGCCAGGATGCTCGGTTGGAAGTGGGGGTGGCCTATGTGGCAGATGCTCTCTAATATGCTTCACACTTCGGCTAGGAATATGGGGTCCGCGGTAGCCACACAAAGGCTCCTGAGGTTACATAATTGGTCGGTAGATATTTGGTCACAGGCACAACTTTGTAATCTCCCCTTCAAAGGAAAGTTGTTTGGGGAGGACCTGGAGAAGCTGATGAAGCATTTGGCAGATTCTAAAGGGAATAGACTGCCCTAGGATAAGGGAAATAAGAAGACCTTCCCACCTTGCACTCGCTTCCGTGAGATGAGATTTCGCTCCAAATGTTCTTCCGGTTCTACGCAGAAGCAGGGTTCAGGAAGTCAACAGTCCTTTCGAGGCACCCGTAGGCCGGCCAGAGTGTTCCGGACAGGGTTCCAGAGATGCGAAGCCCGTCCAGTGAAGGCAGGCTGGTCAACTCCTCCCTGGTGGCTGTCTGAGGAAGTTGTCCCAGTTTTACGAGGAGTGGACCAGAATCACTTCAGACCAGTGGGTGCTGGAAGTAATAAGGGATGGCTGCGTTTTAGAATTTTCTCGATCCCTCCAAGAGGCCTTTGTGGTGTCCCATTGTGCTTTGCTCGTCAAGCGGGTGGTGGCATGGGACACTCTTCTGCCACTGCAGCAATTGGAGACCATCATCCTGGTGCCGCAAGAGGAGCACGGTCGGGGAAGGTATTCCAAGTACTTCGTGGTTCCCAAGAAGGAGGACTCATTTTGGCCCATTCTGGCTCTGCAGAGGGTCAATGTGGCCTTGCGAGTGCCACACTTTTGGATGGAAACGTTTCGGATGGTGATTGCAGTGGTGCGCAAGGGAGAGTTTCTGGCCTCCTTGGATCTTATGGAGGCATATCTCCATATTCCCATCAGATCAGACCATTAAAGGTTTCTTAGCTTCATGGTGCTAGGAGAGCATTTTCAGTTTCAAGCTCTTCCCTTTGGGCTGGCTACTGCTCCAAGAATGTTCACGAAGGTGATGAGGTAGTGTTGGCGACCCTTAGAAGAGAAGGGATACTGGCGCATCCATACCTGGGCGATTGGCTCATTCGGGTGACGTCAGAGGTGGAGTGTCACTGTTCCATTCAACGAGTAACAGAGCGTCCGGAGTCCCTGGGCTGGGTGATAAACTGGGCAAAGAGCCTTCTGGAGCCATCCCAGTTCGGCAGGGTGTTTCCTTATTCCAGAAAGGGTGCTCAAGTTGCAGTTGCAAGTGGTTTGACTGAGGACCTGCTGGTCCCCAAGGTCTGTGATTACCTGCAGGTGCTAGGGTCCATGACATCCATACTGAATTTGGTGCCATGGGCTTTTGCGCACTCCTGTCCTGTTGGAATCTGTTGTCTGAGGAATTTCAGCTGCCGTTTGCTGCCACTCCAGTAGGAATCCAGGCGAGCACTCCTGTCCCTTTGGAATCTGTCATTGGAGAACTTTCAGCTGCCGTTGCCACTCCAGGAGGAATCCAGGTCCAGTTTAGAAAAGGGAGTGGATCTGGAGGTTCTGGATTGGGTAGTAGTAACCAAGGATGCCAGTCTCAGCGGTCAAGGATCTGCAACCCAAGGGGAGTGGTCTCCAATGGAAGCATCCTGATCAATCAACCATCTGGAAACAAGGGCAGTTAAGAGGGCACTGTTATTCTTTCTTCCTCAGACTCAGGACGGGTGGTACATGTTCTCGGACAATGCTTTGGTGGCTTATATCAATCAGCAGGGCGGAATGAAGAGTTGATTGGTGGCTCAGGAGTTTCACAAACTCTTTTACTGGGCGGAACTTCATCTAGAAACTCTTGCAGCCTCTCACGTGGCAGATGTGGACGATGTGCAGGTGGATTATCTCAGCAGACAACAGCTAGACTCGGGAGAATTGGAGCTGTTAGCGGAGGCCTTTGCGCTTGTTTGGCGCAGGTGGGGTGAGCCCCAGTTCGATCTCATGGCCAAGGTGGCCAAGTTCTTCATCCGCCAGAGGGAGTTCGGCTCCGTAGGGATCAACACCGTAGTTCAGATGTGGCCAGAGAGGCTCCTGCTAAGTCTTTCCCCTGTGGCCGCTTGTAGGTCGGGTGTTGTGACGCATCAAGCAGCATCAAGGATGAGTGATCCTGGTAGCGCCAGAGTGGCCGCACCATCCGTGGTTTGTGGATCTGTTCAGGTAGCGGTAGATGGGCCCGTTTGGTTAAGCTACCTAAAGGGGGAGTACTATGTTGAGGACCCATCTTGTTGGAACAGGAGGATTGCTTCTGTCTAGCAGCTTGGCTTTTGAGAGGTGATGTTTCCGCTTGAAGGGGTATTTCGAGCCAGTGATTTCTACTCTTCAGGCTAGAAGATCCTCCACTTCTTTGGCATATATCAGAGTTTAGAGAGTGAGTCCTGGTGTGGGTGCATGGTGAAGATCCCTTACTGGCGAGAGTTGCTCAAGTCTTGGCTATTTTGCAAGAGGGCTTGTCTAAGGGTTTATCTTATAATTTGCTCCGGGTTCAGGTGGCAGCCTTGGATTGCTTCACGGGAAGGTTGCAGGGACGACCTTTAGGGTCTCACCCAAAAGTAGTACGTTTTCTTAAGGGAGCGAAGCATTTGAGTCCTTCAGGCCATAGGATTTGTCCATCCTGGAATCTTAATTTGGTTCTTTGAGTGATGTGTGGTCCTCCTTTTGAGCCTTTAAGAAGGGCTTCTTTGAAGGACCTTACCCTGAAGACTGTGTTCCTGGTGGCGACTTGCTTGGCGAGACGAGTTACTGAGCTCCAAGCCTTATCATGCAGAGAGCCTTTTGAGAATTTCCAATGATGGTGTCTCGTTAGCCAGATAGTGGAGTTGCCAGGGTTTTCACACCTGAAGTCTGATTCTCCCCATGCAAGGGAGCTTCATCTTTTCGATGTGCATCGGGTTCTCCTAAGATATCTCAAGATGACTAATGGATTTTGGTGCTTGGACCATCTTTTTGTGTTATTTACTGGACCAAAGAGAGGTTGCAAAGTGACTAAGAGTACGATTACTCAGTGATTGAAGGAGGCAATAGTTTTGGCTTATATTTGTAAAGGGGGATTGTAGGTCATAATGTAGGTCAGAATTTTCTTTTTAGCCGCCATGTCCAGTGTTTGCGCTGCTGCTTCGAGATGTCCAGCGGTGGTTGAAGGGCTAGATGAGGTTAGATGCGGGTGGATTTAATGGGAATCAGCGGGAGCTCAGGAATTAAGCTGCCATCTTGGCGCGTGACGTCAGCGCCCCCAAAATACCTCCTTTCTGACCTATGTTATTGAAAAATGACTGTCCATTCAGTCCTTTCCCAACGCTGCCATGCTGTGCAAACAACCAGTCTTTTCAAGTCAATTATTAGTCTAAAATAAATACATCATAATCACAAACCTCACTCATCACACACCTTTACAAAAATGTTTGTGTATCTAATATGATGTGATTTAAATGTATTACATCGTATACATGAAGGAATCTCTCTCTCTCTCTCTTTGTCAAAAGATACAAATAGATACGAAGATCCCAATTTGGAAATACTCACACTCTCACTCACTCTCACTCTCTGACTCTCACTCTCTGACACTCTCTGACACTCTCTCTCTCTCTCTCTCTTTCTCTCTGACTCTCTCTCTCTCTGGCCCTGCAGAGCTACTCCCATAGTTAGAAGTTTGATGGGGTCTGGATCAGGAGACGGACAGAGAGGAGGCCAAAGACTGGAAGATGTTGGCGGCAGCAGCACACACCTTGTGCTCCGTAGCATTCAGCGTCGCACTCCCACTGCTGTGCAGCTGAAAATCCTCTCCTGTGCCGCAGGTTGCTTACCTCCGATCTAGAAAATGCTCAGCAGGAAGATATAAGTTGAATTGGTGCGCAACCCTGCACCAAGATCCCATTATGTGTCCTGTCTTTCTGAGACAGGTTTCGTATATACCATGGACATTTCAAGGTTCCTCATATTTCTCATCAGCCTATAGTTGTCAGATTAATGAAAGGACTAAATCATCTTAAATCTCTGATTAAAAAATAAAATAAAATCTTCTATATCCTGGGATGTAAATGTAATGCTTAGCTGCTTATTTTTGTAGCAGTACTGGACACATGCAGCGCTGTATAATGGTGATAAGTATTCAGGTATAATAAGTCCCTGCCCTAAAGAGCTTATAATCTAAGAATGGAAGATAAAGCGACTTGTGCAAGAAGCAGGATTTGAACTCTGGCTTCCCTGATTCTCAGTCCCTTGCTCTAACCTCCTCCCGGTGCAGCTGTGCCTCAGCTCATGAAACCGCTATTTGAACCTTTGGTGAAGGCAGAGCCTCAGTTGCTTTCTTGGAAAATGTTATTTTTAATAGCTGTTATGTCTGCCTGAATTGTAACCGTGCTACAGGCCTTGGTATCATTCTCTCCCTGTACTCACATTTTCCACAATATAGCAATTTTGAAAACTCGTACTAAATTTCTTCCAAAACTGCTCTCTCGGTTTTATTTCAATCAATCCATTGTCTTGCCAATATTTTTTAGCAAGAAAAGGCTCTTCATACTTTTATTCTGTTTCAGGAATGAAAGTCAGGCAGGGTTTCTCGGTTGCAAAGAGAACTCTTTCAGCTTGGATATCTGATTGCATCTCTTACTGCAAGCCCGTCATGTCGGAGCTATGGCAGCTTCCTTAGTACTTCTTTGCATCATTAGAGGACAAATGCAGCGCGGTCACTTGGTCTACTTCTATTGCTCATTACTGCCTAGAAAATGCTTCAAGTCAAGAGTAACTTTGACCAAGCAATTTTAAAAAGTCTATTTAACAAATTTCTTAAAATTTACTCTGGCGTAAGTATGGGTTGCATGGTCCTCAGATAACATAACACATTTCCTCATATAAACAAATGTCCATGCAGCCCTAAGCTTGGGAGTCTCTGTTTGTGTGGTGGATTCTGGTGCTACTTGTCCATGGAGAAAGCAAAGTTTCCTAGCGTGTAGCCAGATATAATCAGGACCAGTGGGTTATGTGTTCCTCTGCTAGCAGATGGGAGACAGAGTCAGATTTCAAAGCTGACGTCACCCTAGATATAGCCCTGCAGTGAGCTCAGCTCTTCAGTATCTCACCTAGCCCCCAGAGTGGCTGAAAGGCAGCGGGTGCACATCCAAGCGCGGCGGTGAAGGTAAAGCCCTCTCTCCCTGCAGGTGGAGACCGTCCTGGCACGCGATCGGTAAACGCCGAGACCAGGTAAGCAGAAATCTTTAAATTCAGGAATCCGGTCTCCGGGGCTTGGATTGCCGTACTGATTCGATTTTTTCTTCCGGCGAGGTAAAAAGGGAGCACAGATCGGGTTGAGCAGCTCTGACTGGGCTAGGCCCCAATCCGGTGCAGGGGTCCACACACGTGGAGACCCTCGGGCGCCATCTTAAGCGCGGTGGGTGTCTGCGCCATTTTTCCTTCTCAACTGGTGGTACGCGCAGGGCAGGCTGGACGGCCGATGCGCCCAACTTGGGCGTATCCAATATAGATGTGCGCACACAACCGGGTGCAGCCACGCTTACAGCTACACATGCGCATTGTGTTCTCGCACATAACTACGCTCACATTGAAGCACATTACCTGTGTGCCTAGATATAGAGACAATGGCACCAGTATCCAAGAAGCCCAGAAGGCACTCTCTTTGCACAGCCTGAACTGGAATCTTGCCTGTGTCATCATTGCGAAGAAGCCCAGGAGGGACCAAAGCCTGGTCCCTCACTGTCTGAGAATGGGTCCGGAACTACTACATACGATAGCACCCCGGATCTAATCAGCTCCGAAATGGCATCTCCACAAGAGGGCACCTCAGGGGCCGCTACTCCGACTCCCCCTGGGGTTAACATGGACCCAGGGACCTTCTCCTGGCTAGAATTTTTCCAGGGCCTGCAAGCCTTCGTTCAGGCACAATCAGCCCCGGCTGTGACTCGGGTTCAACCCCTGCCGGAAGCACAAGATCCTCCCGGCCCTGTTCGGATGCCTCGAGATATGTCTCGCCTAACCAAGAATTTCCCGGACGGGGACCCGGATACCTCAGATGATGATGGTGGCTCTCTGGAAGAAGGAGAAATCCCTCCAAGCCTGGAACCATACAGAAACCATGCTTCGCTTCTTCCACAGGGATGAATTACGAACACTTGTTTCCCAGACTCTGAAGACTCTGGGGAAGGATCTGGCAGAACCAAAGAAGAACCCCATCTTGGTGTCCCTTCGTAAAGCCTCATGCTACTTCCCAATGATGGAAGCCATCCAGGAACTGATTGACCTGGAGTGGGATGCCCCAGAGGCCAGCTTTAAAGGAGGTCAGGCCTTGGAAGCCTTGTACCCTCTGGACCAGCAACCAAGGAACGCCTGCGTTTTCCGAAAGTGGACACCATAGTCTGTGCCGTCTCAAAGTGAACAACCATTCCCGTTGAGGGAGGGGCTGCATTGAAGGATACTCAGGATAGACTATTAGAATCCATCCTTAAGCAGGCCTTCGACACAACAGCAATGACACTCCAGATTGCGTCCTGCTGCGCACTGATGGCACGTTCCTGTTTGCTCCCCTCGAGAGAGGCAAACAATGCAGGAACATATACCAGTGAAACGATTGAACCTGCAGCAGCCTTCCTGATGGACGCAAGCTCAGATCTGGTGCGTTCCTCAGCCAGAGGAGTAGCCTCAGTAGTGGTGGCTAGAAGACAGTTATGGTTGTGGAATTGGTCTGCTGACGCGACCTCTAAAGTGAATCTCAAAAGGATGCCCTCTAAAGGATTTCTCTTATTCGGATGCAAACTGGAGAAGTTAGCCAGCAAGTGGGGCGAATCTTCAGTGCCTCGGCTACCGGCGGACAGGGGTAAAAGATCCCAGCACCCCTCCCCCAGAAGAACTAGGGGCGGAGGCTCTCAACGATTTCGCCCCTACAGGACTTCGCAGTTCCAAGCACCTCATCCCTCAGGAAGGTGCCATTTCGGAACTGACAAACTAAAAGAGGAACAGGCCCGGGGGCAGTCTCCGGCCATACTCCCTAATGTGAATGGGACGACCCATCCACAGGAAGAGGAAATAAGGGGTCGACTTTCCCTCTTCTTTCAATGATGGGTCGAGATCACATCGGACAAATGGGTTCTAAACATCATTCGAGAAGGTTACTTTCTGGAGTTCCGCAGCATCCCTTGGGACAAATTTAGTGTTTGGGTAATTGTCAGGTTCTTGTGGCCTGGTTTGGCCTCTGTTGGAAATAGGATGCTGGGCATGATGGACCCTTGGTCTGACCCAGCATGGCAATTTCTTATGTTCTTATGATGTCACCCTGTCACTCCCACACCAAGAGACTGGCAGTAGAAGCCATTCTGACAAGATTACTCAGTCTGAAGGCAATAATTCTGGTTCCTACGCCCCAACAAAATACGGGTCACTATTCCATCTATTTTATTGTTCCCAAGAAAGAGGGATAATTCTGACCCATCTTGGATCTCAAGAACGTCAACAGTCATCTGCGGATACTACACTTCCGCATGGAGACTCTTCGCTCCATAATAATGGTAGTACAACGAGGAGAGTTCTTAACCTCCCTGGACCTCTCCGAAGCCTACCTTCACATTCCAGTACATCAAGATCACCAGCGTTTTTTACGCTTTGCGATACTGGGTCACCATTACCAGTTTAGAGCGCTACCCTTCGGCCTAGCAACTGCCTCCAGAACTTTCTCCAAAATTATGGTGGTCATGGCGGCAACACTGAGGAAGGAAGGGATCCTGGTACACCCTTACTTGGACGACTAGCTGATCAGGGCAAAGTCTTTGGAGGAGAGCCGGCAGGTGACCAGCAGAGTCAAGAACCTACTGCAGGATCTCGGTTGGGTCGGGATCAAGAGCAGTCTGCAGCCTTCTCAGTCTCTAGAGTACCTGGGGGCCTGTTTCGACACCAAACAGAACATAGTCTTCTTCCCTCCCCTGAGGAGAAGGAAGCTAATGGAACAATTACGACGATTGATGACCAATGCATGTCCCAAGGTATGGGACTATCTTCAAGTCCTCTGGCTCATCGCATCAACCCTGGAGGTCGTTCCTTGGGCAAGGGCTCACATGCGACCACGCCAATGCTCCTTACTGACATGCTGGAACCCACTGTCCCAGGACTACTCAATTCGCCTCCAACTTCCAGCAGAGGTACGTTCGCCTCCAACTACCAGCAGAGGTACTTGGTGAGGCCACACCTGGAGTACTGTGTTCAGTTCTGGAGACCGTATCTACAAAGAGACAAGGACAAGATGGAAGCGGTACAGAGAAGGGCGACCAGGAAGGTGGAGGGTCTTCATAGGATGACATACGAGGAGAGATTGAAGAATCTAAATATGTACTCCCTGGAGGAAAGGAGGAGCAGGGGTGATATGATTCAGACTTTCAGATACTTGAAAAACTTTAATGATCCAAAGACAATGACAAACCTTTTCCGTCAGAAGGAAATCAGCAGAACCAGAGGTCACGAGCTGAGGCTCCAGGGAGGAAGACTAAGAACCAATGTCAGGAAGTATTTCTTCACGGAAAGGGTGGTGGATGCCTGGAATGCCCTTCCGGAGGAAGTGGTGAAGTCTAAAACTGTGAACGACTTCAAAGGGGCGTGGGATAAACACTGTGGATCCATCAAGTCTAGAGGGCGTGAATAAAGTGGAGGCATTCAAACACTGCACGGAGCGGCAGTAGCCACAGCGGCATTCAAACACTGCACGGAGCGGCAGTAGCCACAGAGGCATTCAAACACTGCATGGAGCGGCAGTAGCCACAGAAGCATTCACGGAGCGGGATGCCAGTGGCCAGTAGTTGGTGTTCCACCTTCAAGGAGCGGAAGGATGGAGGGCTGCTATTTCCAAAAAATAAATAAATAAATAAAACAAAACAAAAAATAAAAACAGGGGTGGGTAAGAGTATGGGGCAAGGGGGTGGCCTGCTTGTTACAGCGGTTGCTACCCCTAATTGAGCTGGATGTCACTTGGATGCAGATACAGATCTGCTCTCTAAATTGGGTGGAGGGGAATTAGGGCTGGAGGGTACTGGAAGCCAATAGTAACAGGTGGGAGAGAGAAAAAGGGAAAAAAAATGGATAAAGTGCGTAGCTTGCTGGGCAGACTTGATGGGCCGTTTGGTCTTCTTCTGCCGTCATTTCTATGTTTCTATGTATGTTTCTATGTTCTCAGCTTCAGTGGTAGCTGCAGGAAGACCACCTAAGCAGAGGAGAAAGCCTATCCCCACTGAACTGTATCGTGCTCACCACGAATGCGAGCCTTCGAGGGTGGGGGAGTCCATTGTCAGGAACTGATGGCCCAGGGACAATGGAGCAAGGAAGTGGCGGGATGGAACATAAACCGCCTGGAAGCTTGAGCAGTCAGACTAGTGTGCCTGCGATTCAGCCACAGACTTCGAGGCAAAGCGATTCGAGTAATGTCGGATAACGCTACAACCGTTGCCTACATCAATTGCCAGGGAGGAACTAGGAGCCAGCAGGTGTCTCTGGAGATAGATCCTCTCATGGCATGGGCGGAGATAAACCTACAAGGGATCTTGGCCTCCCACATCACAGGAAAAGACGTCGTCTCAGCAGACTTCCTCAGCAGAGAGAGCCTGGACCCGGGGGAATGGACGCTGTCGACCACAGCCTTCCAAATGATAGTAAATTGCTGGGGCCTCCCAGCCATGGACCTACTGGCCACTTCTCTCAGTGCCCAAGTCCCCAGGTTCTTCAGCTGCAGATGAGAGCCACACTCCTAAGGGATCAACACTCTCGTCTAGACCTGGCCAGAGGAAGACTTACCTTACACCTTTCCCCATGGCCACTACTGGGCAAGGTCATCCGCCAGATAGAACACCACAGCTGACTAGTTCTACTAGTGGCCCCGGATTGGCCAAGATGCCCATGGTACGCAGATATGCAAAGACTCCTTGCGGGGAGCTCTCTGTGCCTACCTCCACACAGGGACCTTCTCTAGCAGGGCCCGATTCTTCACAAAGAATTCTCTCTTACGGTCTGGCCCTTGAGAGGACTCGCCTGAAGAAGCTTGGTTACTCGAAGGCCGTGATTGACACCCTGCTCAGCATGCGGAAGTTCTCAACATTTCTGGCATACATTCGGATCTGGAGAATATTCGAAGCCTGGTGCGAAGACCGCGGGGTATCCCCATGAACGGCCAAGATTCCCATGATTCTGGAGTTCTTACAGGACGGTATGAAGAAGGGGTTGTCGCTCAACTCTCTCAAGATCCAAGTGGCAGCCCTCTCCTGCTTCAGAGCCGAAGTGAACGGAATCCGTCTTTCAGCTCATCTGGATTTGACCCACTTCCTAAAAGGGGTTAAGCAATTGTGGCCACCCTTAAAGTGGCTGGTGCCCCTATGGAACCTCAATCTGGTTCCATAGGGGCACCGGCCCCTATGAACTTCCTAGCAGGGTCTTCCTTCAGACCAACGCGCGATCTGTCACTACGCCTCTTAACATTGAAGACGGTATTCCTGGTGGCATTATGTTCAGCTCGTTGCATCTCTGAACTACAGGCATTATCCTGTCTGGAACCATTCCTTAGGTTCACCCCTGGAACCATGCAGCTGTGCACCGTCCCCTCCTTCCTACCAAAAGTGGTTTCCGAGTTTCATTTGAACCAGGCCATCTCCCTACCATCTCCGGATGAACATAGGGACTCTGAAGACTCGCGCCTTCTTCGCCATCTAAATAGTCGGCAGACTCTTGGTGCGATACTTGGAAAGATTGGAACCGGTGCGCAAAATGGATCGCCTGTTCCTTCTTCACAGCGGGAAGAAACAAGGAGAAGCGGCCTTGCGGGCAACCATCAAGGCAGCCTGCATAGAGGCAGGAAAGCCTTTACCACTGCAGGTTAAGGCTCATTCTAATAGGGCCCAGGCAGTATCTCTCTCACTCAGTGCACAATTAAACTCTGGAATTTATTGCCAGAGGATGTGGTTAGTGCAGTTAGTGTAGCTGGGTTCAAAAAAGGATTGGATAAGTTCCTGGAGAAGTCCATAAACTGCTATTAATCAAGTTGTCTTACAGCAAAATTTTAAATCCCTTGGCTTGCAAAAAAACGGGGGTTACGCACATGGCTGGGCCTTGCGCGCATCTTCAAAGGGGCCCAGCCACGCGCGTAACCCCTGTTGCGCGCCGAAGTGCCGGGCCCAGTTAAAGGGGTGGTCCGGGGGGAGGGGCGGGGTGGGGGCTAGAGGCGGCAGGTACAGCGGCCATTTGGCACGCACTAGTTGGTACTGCAGTAAGCAACAAAATAAAAACATTGACAGGTAGGAGAGAGTTTAGAGGGGAAGGGAGGTTAGGGTAGGGGGTAGTGAAGATCCCTCCCAGTCCGCTCCTTAATTGGAGCGGACTGGGAGGGAACTGAGGAAGGCCTTGATGCATCACCGCACAGAAACTGCAATTCTCTACCCCCCTTGCGCATGCCGCACGCGGATTACAAAATCCACCGTGCATGGGTATGCGCCATTTGTATTTTATAATACGCGCATGTTATAAAATACATGCGTCCATGAGTGCGTGCCGGGTCCCACGCATACATGAACGCGTGCGCGTGTCTTTAAAAATCTACCCCTTAGGAGGTAGCCACTGCTATTATTGGCTTTAACAGAAATGTGGGAGTTACCTGCACAGAGCAGCAGTTACTACCTTGGGAAGCTTGCTGGGCAGACGAGATGGACCATTTTGGTCTTTTTCTGCCGTCATTACTATGTTAATGTTTGGGTAATTGCCAGGAACTTGCAACCTGGATTGGCCACTATTGGAAACAGGATGCTGGGCTTGGTGGACCCTCAGTCTGACCCTGTATGGCAACTTATGTCCTTAGGTGCTGGCTGGTGTTCTTTTACCCATTCATTTTGAATAAATGCAGTGAGCATGCCTCCAACAGAAAATGTGGATTTTTGGAGCATGTTGTTCAGAGCCATTAGTACCATAGTAAGAAATGAGCTTCTGAACTACATTTCCCATGATGCTTGGCACTTGTTTCTGGTCTCTGCTCCAGAGGAAATGTCAGCTGCAGCTTTTCACTAATGAGAGAGAGTGATCTTCCACTCCGAGAGAAGGAAAGGAATGATAATCCCCATGGCAGAACGCTGCTTTTATCGCTCCTGTCTAAAAATTAAAATCAAGTGATCAGTAGCCGTCTGGATCATGGAGTCAGCAGCACATTTGTATGAAGTCACTTATTGTGCTCCCCTGCTTTTGTGCCATTTTGCCCCCACAGCTGGACTTTGTGTAGGGCACTGCAGTTTTAGTGTAAAGGTAATTTGGTGAATCCATATTTGTGCTTCTGCCCAGCATTGCTCAGATTATGAACTCTCTACAATATTCTTTTTTCTTTTTCTCTCCCAGGGGTTGAAGAGGTTAATGACGATATGTCAGAAGCATTTTCCAACAGATCCATCAAAGTGTGTGGAGTACAACGCATTGTGAGGTCTGCAGTGGGGAAACGGGAGGCGGCCGAAACTGAGACGACCCAGGCCGCACCGTCACTAGCACTGGAAGTGGGGCCGGGAGTGCGGTGCCCCTGCCAAACCCCAGCTCTCTGTCCCGCTGGCTTAAAGAAACCTGGCGTTGACTGCTGCCTGGAGGAATGCCCGCTCTCAGTCATTCATGGAAAGAACGTCCTCGTTCCTCTTGGACAGATGGGGAAGAAAGATTTAGAAGCTGGCAATATTTTTTTAACGCAAGGATTATAGCAAAATTGGGTAGAGCTTTTGAACTTGCAGTCTGGAATATCTGATGTCAGTCTAGAACTATATAAATAGTTTATAATTTTATATTTATAATTTTGACTTTATCTGAGTTTTCCATTCTCATGCAGCTTGGAACTCTTTATTGCCATTCTCAGCTCCCAGGTTTTCCAAGTATGCGCCTTTTTCCTTTTAATGCATCTTTTGTGAATTCTTGTGCTGCGAAGGGTAAATAGGTTTGAGTGATGTAAATATAAAGAACTTCTAACTCTGTGTCTGTAATTGTACTACAAGGGGTCATGTGCTGCCAGGCCCCTGGTCTGGGCCTGTTTTATTCATATCCCACCCTATTGCAATATTACCACGATTTATTGTAAAACTTTGTCAGACATTTTATAATGTTCAAATTTAAAAAAATAAAACATTTCCTAAAGAATAAGTCTGCCACTTTTACCTCTTTGATAACCTCGCTGCCCTCTCCATTTCAACATTCAGTTCCTTATTCTGGTATCTGCTTTCCAAACGTATTACCTTATCAGTATTTATCTCAGTTTTTTTTAAACTGCTAATTTAGAAAGCAGATCTGGTCCGCAGTGTAAGTCATTGAAATGCAAAGATAAAAACATAGGATAATATAAAAAAAAAAATGCAATAAATAAAACAATACAAAGTATCAGGACTACGATAATGGTCAGGAACCCATCAGTTGCCACCAAACTAGAATAAAAAATAACCAGACCTTTGCTTTTTTTCTCTAAAAGCTAAATAATGTCTTTCCAATCTCACTTCCCGGGGTGCTGCATTCGAGCGTTCTGGACCTATGACTGCAGCCCTCCTTTCTCCTCAGTACCATTTTGTGTATCTCTTGCCTCGATGGAACCTGGCAGAAAGCTTTATTCATGGTGCGGAGGTTGTGGGCAGGAGCATAGCTTCGAATGCTTTCCTGTAACTATTTGGCTCCCACCCCTTGTAATGCCTTAAACATCAAGGTTGCTATCTCCCTATCTACCACGACTTAACCGTCTTGTGGCTTTGCCGTAATAACTAAATGACAGCCATCATGAAGATGTCAGCCTGATCGCTTCCGGAAATGGCAACACCAGCAAAGCTTGCGACTGGCTAAGGTCCAGAACTGCTGAAGAGTCTCTGAAAATGCCTTTGTAAGCACATGAAAACCTTAAATCTGAATCTCATTTCTATTGGCATTCGGTGAAAGAATGCACCGGAAGTCCAGCTGCAGTATCCTGCAGCAATTTGTCTCCGAAAGACCTTGATGCAAAGCAAAAGGAGCAAATACTATCAGCGCTGCTGGGATGATTAACCTGTTCTTGGTTCTTTGGGTTTTTCAGTCTTCCTTGTTGATGGACTCTAGGATTGACTTTTACAGGTCTGAGAGAGGATCTATGTGGTCACGGTACTAAACCAAACCCTTCCCCCTTCCTCTTAATTTTGTGAACCTGGATCAGTTGTCAGTTCTTGGGATCTCAAAACTGACTCCCGTATTCCTTCTTTTACAACTGTTTGGATTGCTTGAAAAATTGCAGAACTTTTTAAATCATCCACAGGACTTCCTAGAGAGCCACTGTGGATCTCTGATCCTGAATTATCCTTCAGGCTGAGGAATAGGAAAAGCAGATGAAATTTAGAGGCAGAATGTGGAGAAATCCTTTAGAGAACTGGATCCTGAGTTGAGCTGAGAGAGGGAAGCAGGAGAAGGGCAGAATTGGAAACTTGGTGATTCTGAAGCAGGTCTACGCCCCCTGGAAGGTGCTGACTAGCAGGAGCTCAGTACTTTGAAGACTGCCGGATTTGGTGGGTACTACTGTCTTTTATTTAAAGGTTTCTGCTCTTTGAGAGAAGTGCGGCAGCCATGAAGAATGATTTATAAGGAGTTCCCTGATTTGGGTCTTGTGGGAGGAGAGAACCCGTAAGAGATGCATGAATATTGCTGCGCCATGGATTTAAGGAGGCAAGAGTGTGGATGCTGTTCGGAAGTCTCTAGACTCCTTCTCATGGCCGATGGACGTTGGGAATGTTATCTAGGCCGTGCATCCATGACACCTTTTGTAAATGCAAGCACCCCCTGCCCACCCGAGGATGTTCATGGATTGACTTGAAGGGTGTAATTAGAAAAGCGGAGGAGCGAACAAAGTTCCTACCCTCGGCTTCTGCACTCATTTTCCAAAAGATTGGCACCTGCTTTTTCTGGCTAAACCAATGCGTGCTGTTTCCTCTCCTGACCAAAAGGCCTCCACGAGAAATGCAGATGGGGCCAGGAACTTCCTCCGCTGTAACTAGCGATCCTCCAGCGCCGCAGCCCCGCCCGCTGTCCTCCTCCAGCACCGCAGCCCCGCCCGCTGTCCTCCTCCAGCGCCGCAGCCCCGCCCGCTGTCCTCCTCCAGCGCCGCAGCCCCGCCCGCTGTCCTCCAGCGCCGCAGCCCCGCCCGCTGTCCTCCAGCGCCGCAGCCCCGCCCGCTACCCTCTTCCAGTGCCGCAGCCCCGCCCGCTGCCCTCCAGCACCGCAGCCCCGCCCGCTGTCCTCCTCCAGCGCCGCAGCCCCACCCGCTGTCCTCCTCCAGCGCCGCAGCCCCACCCGCTGAACACATAAGCTCTGGAATTCATTGCCAGGGGATATGGGGAAAGCTCTTATTCCCTGTATGTACCTGGATCAGTCCAGACTGTGGGTTATGCCTCCCTTCCAGCAGATGGAGTCAGAGAAAAGCTTGAAGGGCACCCCCTCTTAACCTGGTGTGCCTCCTGCATCTCTCCAGTATTTATCTGTCTCCAGCAGATGGAGGTGGTGCAAGCTCTGCAGTCTTGCCCTGATCTTGGGGTTTAAGCAGTCTCTTCTTTAAAACAAGCAAACAAACAAAAAAACAAAAGCAGGACAAAGTATAACCTCCCAGGGGGTAGGCAGGTCCTGCTAGGACCATCCCCCCTGGTTAGCAGGTTTGAGGAGCTGGGGTTGGTGACCCCGTGCTAGCAGTTGGCCTGCAGGCATAACTTGTGAGAGAAAGGTACGAGGGTTTGTTTTTTTTTTCGGGCTGGGGAGCGGGACAGGGAGGGGAAGGTAGGAGGAGGGGATGGGGAAAGCCAGCTTGTCTCCCTGAGGGCTCGGCGCGCGCAAGGTGCACCCCCTTGCAATTTTATAACATGCGCGCGGCTGCGCGCGCATGTTATAAAATTCTCTCTCGTAGGCAAGGTTCAGGGCGGGCCGCTAGCTTCACATCCGGATGTGGTGCATTTCCTCAAGGGGGGGTGAAACATCTAAATCCATCCTGTGTCTCCCTCATGGAGCCTTAACTTGGTGCTTAGAGTCTTGTGTGATCTGCCTTTCGAGCCTATTAAACGTGCCACATTAAAGGACCTCACTTTGAAAACTGTATTTTTGGTAGCAATCTGCTCAGCTCGAAGGATCTCCGAGATACAGGCCCTCTCTTGCAGGGAGCCTTTCTTGCGCATTACGGATTCGGGAGTTTCTCTTAGAATTGTTCCTTCCTTTTTGCCAAAGGTGGTCTCAGCCTTTCATTTAAGTCAATCAGTGGAGCTCCCGGCTTTTTCACATATCTCTCTAGATGTTCCACATGTGAGGGAGCTGAGGCGCCTGGATGTTAGAAGAGTTCTTTTGTGCTATTTGGAGGTCACCAATCCATTCCGGATTTCAAATAATTTGTTTGTCTTGTGGAGCGGTAAGAAGAAGGGCCATAAAGCGTCTAAGGCAACAGTTGCGCAATGGTTAAAAGAAGCTATTTTGTTGGCTTACATTTGTAGGGACCAGCTGGTTCCCGAGGGCTTGAAAGCCCACTCTATTCGCTTCCGGGTGGCTTCTTGGGCGGCGTGCCAGCTGGTATCGCCACAAGAAATTTGTAGGGCGGCAACCTGGGAGATGTTACATATGGCTCGCCACTACCGCTTGGACGTATAGGCTCTGGATGTTAGCAATTTTGGGAGTGGGGTCATTGGAGCGGGACTCTCAACATCCCACCCTGTATAGGGAAGCTTTGCTACATCCCGGGTACGTACAGGGAAAGGAAAATTGGTTCTTACCTGCTAGTTTTCGTTTCTGAAGTACCACGGATCAGTCCAGATGCCCGCACTTTGTGGGGGTTTTAAGGAGATTTTCATGAGTGTCCGCTTTGATATTCAATGTTATTGCAGAAGGCTACAGGTTTCTTCTCTTTATGGTTTTGGCATATGTTCTTTATACCAGTTGTAGTTCAAAGTTTTGTTTTGTCCTTGCTTGATCCGTTATCATTCTTGTTTTGAGATGGGGGTGGTGCCATTCAAGTTTTCTCTGTCTCCATCTGCTGGAAGGGAGGCATAACCCAGTCTGGACTGCTCCATGGTACTACAGGAGCGAAAATTAGCAGGAAAGAACCAATTTTCCTGTGTAGCCGTGTTAAAAAAAAAAAAAAAAAGGTTTAGACAAGTTCCTGGAGGAAAAGTCCATTAACCATTATTAAGGTGGAGCTGCAGCAATTCACTGCTTAGTCATGGGATGAGCAGCTTGGAATCTCTCTATGCCTTGGGATCCTGTCGGGTACTTGTGACCTGGCTTGGCCAGTGTTGGAAACAGGATACAGGGCCTGATAGGCACCTCTGTACATAGTTGTGTCTCACCTAAAGGTGGATGTGTGCGGACCTCCAGCTGAAGTTGCTCTTTAAACAGCAATGCGAGCAAACGTGAGGGCTTGAGGTAAAACTCTGACAGGCATCTTGCTATGACTGGTAGATGTGGGAGCAGTATTCTAGTGTAAATACACCGGGACGGCCAGTGATTGCGTGTAAAGACTTGATTCTGGGAGTGTCTCCCCTTCCACCCTGCCATCACAGCTAAAGTCCATCTTGTCCTCTGTATCGCATGTCAAAACCGCTCCGTTCCATCAGCATGCATGGAAAAGCACTGCACGGAAACAGAAGAAGCAGAAAATACTTTCTCACGGCCTCGTTCTGTAAGAGTTTGCAGCTGGTGGGAGAGCCAGCCTGGGTCCCTGGAGTGTCGCTCTGGTTTTTATCACAGATGAAGGCCTCTCACAGTTACAGTTGCTGAATAATGGGTTGATGTTGACTTTTATAGTCTGTGGAGGTCCGTTTTCAGTCTAATAGTTTCTTTCTGCTTCCGTGGGCTTCCACCTCCATTAGAGCCGACCTCTCTTGAGCTACGGGGCCGTGGACTTTCATTCAGAAGTCCCTGAGGGGTGGAACTCCCTTCGCCCATGAGCCTGAGGCTTCTTCCAGACGGTGGTAATGCAGACCCCCAGCCTGACCAGTAGATATCACTGTTGAGCAAAGACTGGTACGCCCTCCCTCCCAGAGACTGCAACTGCCATTAAAACAGTGAGGATGTGGACATAGCACCAATGACAGACTGAAGAAGTCTACTCAACCTTACAAATTATTTTTATTTTACGGTGCTAAAGTTACAGGGTTATTGATGTGCATGTGTGTTTTTTTTAACATTAGTTCTCCTAAATATAAACTTTGATCCTTTGAATATATTTTCTGGATTGACCCTGGGCTTGACTGTACTGTGCTGTGTGGTGCAGGAAAATAAAGTTTACGACAGTTGCCTGTTTGATGGAGCCAAAAGAGCTCCGAGCACCGCAGGGGTCACAAGCTCCAGGCAGTTATTGCTGTTGCAGTGACCCCTGCTGGTGGAGGAGTGGAACTAAGGGTCTTTCTTGGAGATGGCTTTCCAGTCCTTGTCCTGCAAGGGATCCTGTGTCAACGGGGTAAATTGTTGGGTGAAAATGGGGGCTTTAAAAAAAGATAATTAAGGGTTAACTTGCTCGTAGAGGCAATGGCAGAGTGAGGATTTGCACCTAATCCCTCCTTCTCGTGCCCTGTAAGTTCAATGAAAGAAAGGACACCTGCAGCAGGCTTGCAGGGGAGATGTAGGAGCCCAGACTGGGGCAGATGTCATGCATGCATGGGACGGACATGTGAAGGGAGAGAGAAGACCGAACCGTAAGAGCTGCGACAGTTCACTAAGCAGACAAAAAGGGATAGACAGGGTGGGCCAAGGGCGTCCTTATCTGCCCCCATTTTCCACATAAATACTGCATTACCTTTCTATCTTTCACTACTAAGGTAACGTGGGAAAGTGTGCGTCCCTTCCGTACCGTCGCCAAGAGATGGGGCAATACCCAATCAACTGCTGTTCATGCTTAGGGCAAGTTGCCTACCCAATGCATTCTTCATTTCCTTTTCACTTGGGCACGTTGCCCAAATATTTTTCTTTAAATGTTTCATCCTCTTGCACGGTACTCGTATATTTAATTGAGGCATAGACTGTGCCACTGTAATTTAATGAGAAATAATTGCAATTGAGCTTTCTGGGCTGCAGACAATACCCCTGGAAGCCATTGTGATCAAATAAAAGCCTCCGGACCAGCCCCTGGGTTGCGTGATGGCGCGCCAGCAGCCCGCTGGTGCATGCAGATTTACGCCTGCTTTTGGCAGGCGTAAATCTGCCAACAAAGGTGGGGTGGGGTCGGTTAGGGAGGGGAAGGTGAGGGGAAGTGGAAGGAAAGTTCCCTCGAGGCCGCTCCGATTTCGGAGCGGCCTTGGAGGGAACAGGCAGCGCGCGCTGGGCTCGGCGTGCGCCGGTTGCACAAATGTGCATCCCCCTTGCGCACGCAGACCCCGGATTTTATAAGCTACGCGCGTATCTTATAAAATCCAGCGTACTTTTGTTTGCGCGTGTGTAAATTTATAAAATCTACCCCTATTTTCTGAGGTCTTGACTAAGCAAAGAATTACAATTTATACAAGAATGAAATGGAGCCATCTTAGTTTCCAAGCACCTCAAACTCCCACGATATCATGTTAAGGCTCACCTAGTGACAGAAGACGACTAGCGGGCCCAGCTATTCCTGCCCACTCTAAAAGGGATATATTCCAGCTGCCAGCCATCGAGCAGGAGTACCTGGAAGATGCTACTCTTTATCCAGGCCTGTTTCCCTGTATGTACCAGGATCAGTCCAGGACACCTGGGTTAACTTGTCCCATATATTCAGGGGGATAAAAAGCCTGCTGACTATTCCTGCTTAAAGTTATGCGGTTACATGTAGCCGGATAATTGAAAAACCTGACCCATTATGTTTGACTATAGCTGGCTAGGTTTTTAAGTTGTGTGGCCGGATAACTTTCTACTTGCCTATCTGGATAAGTAGCACTGAAAGAGAACAGCAAAACAGAATGGTGTGGGCCAGTGTCCTAATCCCCCCCGAAACCAGGCTGGGAGTGAGAGAACATCGCACCAGCTCCCGGCACTTCCTCTTTAGTATTTACAATCTGTTTTTGACTCCTGGTAAGACAAGCACTGGAAGCGTAAGCTGCGGGTTGCTTTCTTCAGTGCATGACTGAAAACCTGGCGTAAGGATGGGCCCCCTTTTCAGTTTTTTCTCTGACTCCATCTGCTGGAAGGGAGACACAACCCAGTGGTCTGGACTGATCCGGGTACGTACAGGGAACTTCAGTTTCTCCATTGATGGTTGTTTCAACCAACGGGAGAGCAGGGGTGAATGGAAGTGCTCACCCCCCCCTAAGGAAAAATGTAAACTCCCATGGAAAACCAGAAATGTGAGGCTGAGGATAAAGCAGGGGCGGAGGTTTGATAAGATGCAGCCTGGTGCTATGGAGAAAAGAAGTAGTTGAAGGACTATTTGCACAAATACTCAGTCTAGGCAGTAAAATTTCCAATCCGCTAGCCCCGCTGGTGGAGGTGGACCTCGCCGTTGTTGCTATCAGGGAGCCATGGGTGAATGTGCGTCAGGAATGGGCTACGACTCTTCTGGAAGGAGCGGGGAGATGGGGTGGGTTACAGATTTTGGCCACACAGTTCCAGCCCCGCCTTTTCTGATTCATTCCCTAACTGCTGCAGGCCGTGGCGAAGGCTGTGGACCGCGTGATAGTTCTTAACGGGAATGGGGGCACGCTCTTCTCCCTCATGCAGAAGTTTTTTCTCCTCTAGGCAACTTTCAGCGTTGCACCTGCTCTTTTCTGGACATACATTTCCCCTTCAAAACGATGCCCCTTGCCGTTTCTCTCCACCTACATTTTATGGGGGTAAAAGGTGCAGGTAAATGTAACATAAGAACAGGCCACACTGGGTCAGACCAAGGGTCCATCAAGCCCAGGATCTCGTCTCAAACAGTGGCCGATCCAGCTCACAAGTAGCCAAAAGGCAGATAGAGTCCAAGCTGTGCACTGTGGGTCAGCAGCACCAGTGATGCCAGGCAGCCCTCGACCCCCCCCCCACCATGGACTGACCACACTGCTGCTCAGGCAGGCTGACCTGGGCCCAGCTGCCTTGAACTCTGCACCCCAGTGTGCTCCTTTAGCTGTAGGGTACTTACTGAGTTATCATATTAGGCAGCCTAAAACAGTGCACCAACAGACTGTGGTGGCAATCACGGAGAGCTACCTGACCAGTGGGCAACCCAACCCAGGTGGGCTAAGTGAATTACGCAGTCTCAGCTGCTGTGACCTATACAGTACATGAGATGACTACTTCTGGTGGGTTTGCATTTAGCAAGAAAAAAAAAAAGAAAACCTCTGTACAGGAAAACCAATTCCTACTTTTCAATTAGGTCCTAGCACCATGCTTTGTACTGCAATCCATGGCCTCTTGCACGGAAGAAGGGATGCAGAGCAGTCCTCACTGATGCTACTCAGTGCCCAATAAATGCCCATCCACCGCCTTGTTCTCATCACGCTCTGCTGCTGGTTATGATTGAGCATTTCCGAGAAAAGATGGCGGCAGCCCTTGGCCGCGGCGGGGAGCTGGCTCGTGTGGTACGGGGCTTGCGGATGTGCGGTTTCAGAATGTTTTATGTGATGCTGGCAACTAGGATCATCGTTTTGGAAACCACTTTGGTTACATTATAACAATGCAGAGAATTCCTACTTTAAGACAATTACCCACTTATTAAACGATTAGTGAAACACAGGCTGCCTCCCGAGTACGATCTTTTCCCTACGACGAGCAAGTCCTCTCCCCCGCCCCCCCCACAGACGTCTCGTATTTTAAGAGCAGGCAACTTAAAATGAGAGCGTCTGAAGTTCTGAATGTTGTCCAGCTGTGAGCAACGATTACAGTGCACTTCATCTTTCTTTCCTAGAAGGATTTCCTGGCAGCTCCTATTTAATTACAACAATGTTAATTTCAAAGGCCTCAGCCCTCTTCCCCTTAAGAGTTTCCAGCACCGGTTGCAGCACCGGGCTTTTCAACGTGATTTGGCATCTGGTGGGAAGAGGGATTAAGGAGCGGTCACTAATTTCACAGCCTCTACTACCTCTGCTCAGAAAAACATGGGTCAAATACACAAAACCTTGCAGCACGAACCAAAAGGCCACCTGCATTATCTCCAAATGGTGCACGAAGAATTGTAATTTGGCAAAGTTGGAATATGAATAGGTTTCAAACCACACCTGCTGGTAAACAGAGGGGGAATGGAGCTCGTGATCTTGTGACCTGTTTCTAATTCCTAGGAAGGATCCAGTAAAGCAGGGGGTGGGCAATTCCAGTCCTCGAGGGCCACAAACCTGTCGAGGTTTTAGGATATCCTAATGAATATGCATGACATAGATTTGCACACAACAGAGGCAGAGTGCATGCAAATCTCTCTCATGCATATTCTTTAGGGATATCCTGGAAACCAGACTGGGTTGTAGCCCTCGAGGACCTCATGTGCACTGATAAGATGGAGACCAACAGAAACTGGATCCTCCCATAAAATAAATATAACCCAAAACGTATTTACCTATTCATACCCAGTAAAATGGGGGGCTAGCTTGCTCTGGTTTTCAATACAGCCCGATCCAGTCCTGATTTTAATCGCAGCACATACTTTTCTTTGGGAAACTACACAGCCATGCATGCATTAGTGTAACGCCTGGCCTGGTGCAGCCTGTCCTGAAATAATGGAGACAGCTGGCCAGCCTAGCAGTACAGGACAGCAGTGCACTGAAATCATTACCCTCTGGCAGGCCATGGCAGGTAAGCTGGTGTGCATGGTCCAGTTTACAGTGAACAGGTGCCCCCACAGCAGCGAAAGAGGACCAATCTGCAAACTAAATTAGCCTCCTGCAGCATGGCTGGGGCAATCTATAATGCACTGCAGACAAAGGGAAACTTTGGTGTCTAGCGCTGACAATCTACCAGCTCCTTTCAGCATAAAAACGCTAGTAAAGGAAGGAAGGAGGAGGGGGGAAAAGCCCTTCCACTGACAGGGTCATGAGAATGCAGTCAGGCTTTTCCTGGAGAACCTTCAAGGCATTTCATTTTGAAAATGCTTTAATAAGGAAGTGTTGACAACAGTGTTTTGCAAAATGTAAAGGTACTATACAAATTCTTAATACAAAAAGAATAAATTAACAGCAGAATTCTTTTAAAAAATCCTGCCCCTCTTTCTAAAACATACAGATATTCTTGTTCGTCATCGATTACAGTTGAACAGAATCCAGGAAAAGCATCGCACATGCGTTACAGTCCATTCGTTTCAGGAGCAACCTCTGTAACTTTTCCTTTTATTTATTGATTTTTCTCTCTTAAATTTCAAACTAGATTCCATTTTTCACAACTGGTAATAAAACTATTGACATTAATATATGTAAAACTTTACACCTAGTTAACTAAGCAGTAACTGGTCTTTTGATAGCACCTGCTAGTTTCCAAAATTAAAAAAGTTAATGCAGAATGAAAACAAATTAGAATTGTATTAACAGCATGTTCAACACTCATCTGCATAAAATATTTTTTTTTTCTGGTTTATTTAGACCCTGCCTCTCAACTTATTGTGGCGTAGACTTAACGCCCACCCATTGCTCGGCCCAAGGGCACTTGTTCCCTCCATCCTAAGACCACGATAGGCCCTTTAATTACTCGGGGATGCGGCTGTAAAATAAAAGAAATCATGGTTCTCAAGTGCTCCTTTACGAGGGCCTCGTTACACCTCAGCACCGTGCCAAGACAAGTTAATCGCGCGTGATTAACATTGCTCGCTGTATTTGCGTGTAACTGAATTCAGTTAAAAACAGTAAAACCTGTTCTACTTAATTTGTCTTTCCTACCATCCTAGCCGACACACGCTTTTACTGCATAATGACGCGAGCTGCTCGAAAACCTTTTCATCTGCCTCCAGTTCGTACTCCAATGAATTGGATGCAGCAAAACAAAACCAAAAAAAATAAAAAAAATTTCAGATTAACATCTGTCATCGAGATTTGGTAGAATGAAGGTTTTTTTTTTCGTTGCTTGTTATTCTAAATGCAATGTCACGTAACAAGAGTTCTCACTCTCCCGGTATTCTTGGACCACACACACATCGCTTTGTCTTGTCTCCTCTTCACACGGTAATCCCCCTCCTCTCCCCCACCCATCCCCGGAGGCCTTTCCACCCTCTGCCTGTAGCAACACAAAAAATACCCTGGAGAGAGCAAAGCGGACCCTGGGCACAGGGAAAGGATTTGGGGCCTTTTAAAGTCCGAGGGCGTTCCGGGCTTGTTGACGACCTCGCTGAAAGCTCGCCGCCGCCGCAGCCTTCGTGACTCCATCTTGTTTTGTGGTGCTGATTGCTCCATCTTGCAGCGCTGGTTAGCAGACGCACACCTTGGCAGTCTTTGTGTGTGGGGTTTTTTTTTTCTGCTTTGTTAACAGTGCAGGTTGGGTCCCTTGCTGTGCCGAGAGAAGCCCCTTTTGCTACACAAGTGCTATAAAGTGTGATCTTGTGACAGTTTGTACAGATCAATGTGCTTTCCTCTGATTTCATGTAAACCGCTTGGCGAATAAATAGGACATCTAGTACTGGTGGGTTCCATTAAGAGGACGGCTTTTGGCATTTTCATTGTTAACTGGCCACAAAAAAAAAAAAATAAAATAAAATCAAAACAGTCAAGAGATCTTGGTGCTTTGCTTGTCATCAGCCCCGGAGATGCCAGTGTTTGTACCTGCTCTCGTCAGCCAGAGGTCCCCGCGCTTCTCAAACCAGCACACGGCATCAGTTTCATGAGCTTTAAGTAAAGAAATAAAACAGATCAGCAGCACCGGGCCAGAGGCTGTTGTGGCTGGAAACGCACAGTTCAGAAGAGATGTCTTTTCAGCAAGCAGCTGCAGGAACTCCTACCTTCCTGGCTGGTTCGTTTTTAGATCTTTGGTAGCATAAAATTGATTGTGATCATCTGGCATAGCTCCGAAATGACAGCTTTGTATTGTTTTACACGCAGGTCCCCCCCCCCTCTAGAACCCCTCCCCAAAGCCAGGAACGAAGACCACGACAGCCGCCTCTGCTGCTCGGGTCGGTGGGACTTTCACATTTTCACACGCCAGGGATCTACGGAACGGGGGCCGTTTCCATCCTGCCCGCTCCTTTCCCTCGTCGACCAGGCTCGGAGAGTTCTCAGTACTTTCCCCACGTCTGGCCACGCCCCCCTTTCTTGGTTGTAGGCGCGGACACCGGGGTCCAGGAAAAATCTCTGCTGCGTCTCAAAGTGAAGAACCTGCATCTGAAGCCGGCGTGTGAGGGCGACCGCTTTTGGGGGTAAGGGCGAATGAGAGGCTGTGAGGTGATCTCCGAATGGCATTGACGTGATCAGGCTGAGGTCAGGGGTTCACACTAGAGTCCCAGGCTTGTTTTTCTCCTGCCCATACCACTGGACATCTGCTAGATCTGGATAGAGAGGAGAATCCAGGTAACAGCTGTCATATTTCCTGGAAGAGACAGGAGAGAGGGTCAGTTTGAACAAGACAGCCCAGCGGGTCTTTAATCCCTCACCTACGCCCCGGAGTGAAACAGAGGAAGGGTTGGCCCTCCACCCCACTGGCTTCGCGGGAATGTGGAAGTGAGGTGCCACAATCCTTAAAGACCAAGTCGGCCACTACCGGAAAAAGCTTAGCGTGAACAGCTTGTACCACAGAAAGCGAAGAGAACTGAAGGTATGTTGCAGGCACTTCTGAAAGTAACCTTGGCATAACACAATGAGAAATGTACTTTTTCCCCCATTTTTAAGGACAGAAAAATCAAGGGCACACCTGTGAAGCGATACTTTCATTAAAATACCCTGCTCTGCTCAGCAGGTGTTTACCAACCAGGGTCTGGATTCTTGGCTTCAATAGCAACGTAAAAAAAATAGCAAAAGATGTGCAGCCTAAGCTTTGGGACCAGACTGGTTTGCCTCTGAAGGTCACACCCGAAGAGGAGACCCCGTGCGTGGCCTCGAAGACTCAGGTACATCATCATCACCTTTGCGTTATTCTTACGTTGGACCCGACAAAGGATTTCTCTCACAACCAGGGTAAAGTATTGTGGTTGCTGCGTTAAGTCCCCTTGAATATACAGAAATTAGGGTCAACCAAACAGGCTGCAGGTGAGACCTGATGAAGGGGGCCGAACTCTCGAACGTTGGTCTCACCTAGAACGTGTTGGCTGACTCACCATCTGCAAGGCGCCCTGCTTTCTGAAGAGGGATAGGGACACCCACAAATCTTTTTTTCATATTATAAGACTCCAGGCCACGAAGAGCCTCAATATGTGCCTGGGCATGGGCTGTTATGGGACCTGGTTCTACTCTTCTTTCTGCCGTTCGCTCAGTGCCTCATCTTTTGTTGAACCAAGATAACATGGAAGGTGTTGGTAGATAAGAAGCCCCTCAGCCCACCCAATCTGCCTTGTTGGCTCTGCAGAGTCTCTTGAACTCGATCATCTTCTCTTGCCCTTATCATCCCCTCCTTGTACGTATCTCAAGCATGCTTGCATTCTGTGCTAGGGGATTCTTCACTAAACACGGCACTTCTGAAGAAGAGCCGTTTCTATAAAAAGTAACTTCATCTTGGGTCCACAGAGGAAACCCCATCAAAGCAGGGCTTAAACTTCTAACAAGCATGCTCCAACTGAAACGTGCAAAATTAGTCTCAAAATCTACAGTTTCTTGCAGAGTAAGGAAGAAGCAGGACCGACCTAGGTCTGCACATGCTGTGGGGATGCTGCGGAGGTAGAGTTCACAGCCCCAGTTGGGGAATGTGGCCTTGCCATCGCTCAAACGCGACACCTAATAGCCAGATTCAGGATGCACATGTACTGGGTTCAAAAGGCACTGTGGTCCCATGAACCCTGGTCCTGGACTGTTACTGCAATGGGCGGGACCAAGACCATGGAAGCTCCCGCCCACAGCACACCTGAGTCCAGGTGTGTGGAAATAAGGAGGCTCCCAAGACCTGCAAACCATTTCTGCTGTCACAGGGAACTCTGCTTTCACGCATGGGTGATGAGCGTTGTACATTATCTAATCCAGTGATGTGCTAATGAGTTCTAGTCATGGCTCTGCTCAACTCACTTAAATTGGGCTGCCGTCGCCCCTGGGGGAGCCCCCCCCCGCCCCCAAACACATCACCGGATCTCCATACAGACAAAGAGCGGGCTTCCCCATCCCCCTTACTATACCTCTAGTCATCAGTACTTTGGTGAGTTGCAGACTCAGACTCATCCATATTGGGTGAGTTTTCTGTTGCTTCTCTGAACATCGGAAAGCAAAGGAAGGAAGAGCAAAGACAATGTTAAAGAGAGGACGTCATGAGGCCGTTGTTAAGAGGAAGACAGATTCAGTCCTCTCTCAAGACATAGGGGTTAGTGACACAACACACATCGCATGCAAACGGTCACAAAGGCATTTGACTTTTGCTTGAAAATAAACTGTCAGTAAACCCGTGTGTCCTAGTTTGTAAATTTAACCTTTGGTGGTTTTGTAACATTACTAATCACAAGCCTGAATGTAGAATGTGTGAGAGTGAGAGTGTGTGAGTGAAAGTGTGTGTGTGAGTAAACCTTACTCCTTGGACATGTGATTATCGTAGGCCTGTGCTTTGATTAACTCCCTTTAGGCCCATGAAGCATGGGTGCAGAGACCTTTGGTGCAGGAACATAATAAGAAGGGAGGGTGGCCAGAGATCCATGAAGGAAGATGAGACAGGAACGGAGATCAGCCAAACATTAAAAAAAACAACCCAAAAAACATCATTTCCTGACTCTGCAATGGAATGGAAAATCTTTCTGGCAAGATCAGCCAAAACGTGGCTGGAGGAGCTACTTTTCTAATAAGGAGTGCCTTCGGTGGCGGATGGATCTCCATGCAGTACAGCACTTCCTTCTCCGTGGGGAGAGAACACCCCCCCCCCCCCCCTGCAAACTGGAAGGGAGGGCCACACGCCCGTGGGCGGGTAAAAGAAATCAATGTTAGCCTCAGTGATTACTTTGTCCGTTGCTGTGGTGTCCCTGATCTGCTGACCTGTGGGCTTCACTCTAGCCAGGTGTGTACACACACATTTACATACATGTATGCATGCACAAACACGTATCTAAACAAGGACACACGGACATCCACGCACAGTTTCACTCTACAAAAAGCAGTTCTGAGGGCAGAGGAGAGAACTGTTTTAAATTAATATTTGTATTCTCGAAACTGGTCAAGCTTCTTATTGAATTTCATCTTCAGCAAATATCTGGTTGGCTTTGAGCTCTTTGGAAGGGGAAGGGGGATCAGGTGCAGACAATGAGGGCTCTGAGAATCAACGCAAGGCCCACTTCAATTTCAGGCCAAAGGAGGAGAAAAAAGAAATGCACACACACAGCCTGCAGCTCAGTTTGCAGAGTTTTGTAATCCTGGAACGCGAGAAACGTTACAGAAAAAGACGGTGAGAGGAACATCCACCAGGCCTTCTGCCTCCGGTCCCGCGACTCCGATGACGTCCCCATCTCGCCACAGCCACCGTCCTTGGCTGCTGCCAATAAATCATGGCTACAGCCTGGCTAGTGAAGGCCCGAAGACGGCCGAGTAATAGCCGCGGCTCCCCTCTCCCCGGGGGCTGGCGAGCACCACCATCTCTGCAGCCCCAGTCCTGGCCAGCCTGAGGGAATCAAACCCGCATCCTCCACAGCAAAGGGAGCTGCGCTTCCCACCAAACTGACCCCACTGTTTGCCCAGTTCTTAACATTTTGCATTTTTAAACGAAGCTCCAGCAGCACTTTCTTCGTGCAGAAAGCTTTCACTCGCACGTTTTTTTTTTCTGTGAATTCGTTTCTCTTTCTGAAATAAAATCCTTGGTCAAAATGGCCCTCAAAATACAAACTCAAACAGGATATCCACGTTGCATGCAAATCTCTCTCCTGGACGTTCACTGCAGATATCCTGGAAACCTGACTGCTTAGGTGTGCCGCAGGGACTGGGACAGACAGCCAGGAAGGGGTTGAAAACACCAGGAATGGGTCTAGAATCCAGCAGCTAAGATCTAATTCTAAAAAATGCAGGTTAACAAGAGCAGAAGCTGGGGGTGATTATAGCCAATGACCTCAAGGTGGCCAAACAGGTGGAAATTAAAATCAAACAGTTACCAACAAGGGCCCTGAACTTGCTGGTCGGTGAAACAGATAAGGATGGGAAATAAGTGTGGGAGCTTGCTGGGCAGACTGGATGGGCCGATTGGTCTTTTTCTGCCGTCATTTCTATGTTTCGATATAAGGTAATGGCAAAAGCCAGAAAGCTGCTTGGCTGCATAGGGAGAGGAATGGTCATTGGTAAAAGGGAGGTGATGTTGCCCCTGTGAAGGTCCCTGGTGAGACCTCACTTGGATACTGTGTACAGTTCTGGAGACCCCACCTTCAAAGGGATAGAAACAGGATGGAGTCTGTCCAGAGGGAGGCAGCTGAAATGGTCAGCGCTCTTCCTTCTAAAGCATATGGGGAAGGACTTAAAGATCTAAACGTACAGACCCTAGAGGAAAGGCGGGATAGGAGAAATATAATAGAGACAGTCAAATATCTCAAAGGTCTCCATGCACGGGAGGTGAAGCCTTTTTCAACGGAAAGGAGGCTCTGGAATGGTCCTCTCAGAACCTGCCAACCCCCTGGGAGGCTCTTGAGCTCGAAGAAATTTCTGCCAAGTTCTCTCTATTTTTTTAAACTATTCCCACAGATGGAACTGAGTAAAAACCTAAACCTTTTTTTTTATTTTTAAATTGACTAAGACTGAAGGGTTTTGCACCTCCACCATCTGCTGGAGACAGAGAAATTCTGACGGACTGTAGGTGGCACCTCTGGGTCTAGGACAGAGTCAGTCAAAACTTCTCTGTCTCCATCTGCTGGAGGGGAGGCCAAACCCAGGAGTCTGGGCTGATCCGGGTACGTACAGGGAATGAGGGATCATAGAATGAGGATGAAAGAGGTAGATTTGGGAGCAATTTAAGGAATTCTGTCTTTACAGAGAGGTTAGTGGATGCATTCGGAGGTGGTGGAAACAAGGTCAGTATCTGAATTCAAGCCTGGGATAAACCCAGAGGATCTCTAAGCGCATGGTAGGAATTGTAGGACTGCGCACTTGGTGGGGCTTGGCAGACGAGATAGGCTGTGGGGTCTTTTTCTGTCATCACGTTTCTCCATTTTTATCAACTATTTCCGTTCTCTATCCAATTTCTTTCTGGCAATCTAAACTTTGTAGGTGTAGCCATAACAAATGCTTCAGAGCCATGATCCCGTGTGGCTCACCAAACACAGAGGAAGAGGACTAAAACTACAAGCGTTAATACACTTAAAACAGAGAGGACTGCGTCTCCATCAGCAGCCAAGTGTAGATCAACCCACCACAAGCAAGATGACCAGCCCAAGCTGCGCTCACGTTGCAAGCATCCCATGGCGTCCATGGTGGGACTTCCAAGCTGAAGTCAGCCATGCCGGGTTGTGAGGATTAGACCCCAGCCCGGGTGCACCGTAAGGCACCAGGCCACAGACTGAGCGATTCCGGCATTCAAACACCAAGTACAGATAAAGCATGACCCGCGTCTTCATGATCTCATCAGGGGTTGGGCATTGCTATTCACCGACATCATTTGAGTTGATAGCCAGGGCCATAGCAACATTGGCTATAATTCTAACTGGCACAGCTGACCAGCTTCCTAGGATACTTACATTAAAGGTGCTAAACAAACCATTTTTCTGCACCCTTGCCTGTGTGCAATGCACTATGTGCTTTTCGAGCCGATGCACCATAATAAGAATTCACCTTTAATAAAAGTGGCGTGCGTGCCAGGTTAGTCACCCTGTGTAAGTACATAGAAAGGTGAACACGAGCCTGATGCAGGGAGCTGAGCTCTCAAAAGCTCAGCCATAGACGTATTACGTTAAGCCAATGAAAAGGTCTCGCCTCCAACTTGTTTGGTGCCATTTACTATTTCGACAAGCGCCTTGTAACTCACCCCGTCTGCCAGGCAAGGATGTGGTGGGGGCTGCTGGGTGGGGTAGCTCCAAGCTCTTTAGATGGTGTCGAGTTCCTCTGACTGTGAGGTAAGGCAGCTGGGAAGCAAAGGAAAGAAAGAAAGAAGAGTCAAAAGGTGGTCAAGGAAGTCTAGCAACGTGCACTCAGCAGGTCAGACGAATGCCGACGAGCAGCAACGATAAAGGACATTTGTATTTGCTCTGGGTTCAAATCATGCACTTTTGGCTGGGTTTGGCAGTCCAAAGAGAGGAGAGCTTTCAAAAACCACCCTGAAAGGTGCTCACAGCCCAAGTGCGAGCTGGTTAGGAAAGAGAACGGCATTTAAAATGTACAGAACGGCAGAGAAACAAACTTATTATGAGGTCCAAGCTGGGCCAGGTAACGCTCATGCCCCAGTTTAGAAAAATCTTTATATCGAGTTCAATATTCAAAACGATTTGTCTGGCAAACTCGGGACATAGCTGGGGATTTAAATGAGCTTCCCCGCTCATTGGACTTAAACTTATCCGGGGTAGCAGCGAGTATTAGGGCTCTTCGTCTTCAGAGCAGGTCCAAACCTGCCTGGAAAACTGCGATTTTCAAAGTATATTCAAAAGATAAAAGTGTCGGGCACAGAGTCCCAGCCTCCCGATTCCCCCTCGCCCTCCCCTCCCAAAAAGGTCTGAAACATTTGTGAGCCTGAGGTGCGCCCCCACCCTCCTCCCTATATTCAGCCCGTTGCTCATCCCCACCCGGCGCCCCCAGGAGCGCCGGGCGTCACTGGGAGCGCGGGCGAGCGTGCTCTGCACCCGGCGCCCCCGGGAGCGCCGGGCGTCACTGGGAGCGGGGGCGAGCGTGCTCTGCACCCGGCGCCCCCGGGAGCGCCGGGCGTCACTGGGAGCGGGGGCGAGCGTGCTCTGCACCCGGCGCCCCCGGGAGCGCCGGGCGTCACTGGGAGCGGGGGCGAGCGTGCTCTGCACCCGGCGCCCCCGGGAGCGCCGGGCGTCACTGGGAGCGGGGGCGAGCGTGCTCTGCACCCGGCGCCCCTGGAGCGCCGGGTGCAGAGCACGCTCGCCCCCGCTCCCAGTGACGCCCGGCGCCCCCGGGAGCGCCGGGCGTCACTGGGAGCGGGGGCGAGCGTGCTCTGCACCCGGCGCCCCCGGGAGCGCCGGGCGTCACTGGGAGCGGGGGCGAGCGTGCTCTGCACCCGGCGCTCCGGGGGCGCCGGGCGTCACTGGGAGCGGGGGCGAGCGTGCTCTGCACCCCGGCGCCCCCGGGGAGCGCCGGGCGTCACTGGGAGCGGGGGCGAGCGTGCTCTGCACCCGGCGCCCCCGGGAGCGCCGGGCGCCCCTGGGAGCGGGGGCGAGCGTGCTCTGCACCCGGCGCCCCCGGGAGCGCCGGGCGTCACTGGGAGCGGGGGCGAGCGTGCTCTGCACCCGGCGCCCCCGGGAGCGCCGGGCGTCACTGGGAGCGGGTGCAGAGCACGCTCGCCCCCGCTCCCAGTGACGCCCGGCGCCCCCGGGAGCGCCGGGCGTCACTGGGAGCGGGTGCAGAGCACGCTCGCCCCCGCTCCCAGTGACGCCCGGCGCCCCCGGGAGCGCCGGGCATCACTGGGAGCGGGTGCAGAGCACGCTCGCCCCCGCTCCCAGTGACGCCCGGCGCCCCCGGGGGCGCCGGGCGTCACTGGGAGCGGGTGCAGAGCACGCTCGCCCCCGCTCCCAGTGACGCCCGGCGCCCCCGGGAGCGCCGGGCGTCACTGGGAGCGGGTGCAGAGCACGCTCGCCCCCGCTCCCAGTGACGCCCGGCGCCCCCGGGAGCGCCGGGCGTCACTGGGAGCGGGGGCGAGCGTGCTCTGCACCCGGCGCCCCCAGGAGCGCCGGGCGTCACTGGGAGCGGGGGCGAGCGTGCTCTGCACCCGGCGCCCCCGGGAGCGCCGGGCGTCACTGGGAGCGGGGGCGAGCGTGCTCTGCACCCGGGAGCGCCGGGCGTCACTGGGAGCGGGGGCGAGCGTGCTCTGCACCCGGCGCCCCCGGGAGCGCCGGGCGTCACTGGGAGCGGGGGCGAGCGTGCTCTGCACCCGGCGCCCCCGGGAGCGCGGGCGAGCGTGCTCTGCACCCGGCGCCCCCGGGAGCGCGGGCGAGCGTGCTCTGCACCCGGCGCCCCCGGGAGCGCCGGGCGTCACTGGGAGCGGGCTCTGCACCCGGCGGCCATGGGAGGGGTCCCAGGTCCGAAAGAGCCACAATTTAAAAAAAAAAAAAAAAACCTTTATGGGGGGGAAGGGGGAGGTGGGGTTCAGGTGCTGCGCCCAACGTTAAGTCTGCGAGATTCAGCAGGGTGGGGAGCAGTCTACAGCCTCCCCCACCCCAGGATCTGCTCACTCGCTGTTCCTCCATTTAATTGTCTATAATTTGAATGGGGCTGGTAAGGGCTAAAGTTATCCACAGAAATGAACTTAATATTTATTTATTGGTTTTTATATAATCGCGTCGGTGTACAGAGAACAGGAACATACGGTTAATATAATATAATAAGTTAATATAACTTATAACCAGATTAGTTGTATTGAAGTAAAGCTGGTTAGGTTTCAAAGTCATCCGGGCAGCGTTCCCTCGATAACTTCAGGCGAGACTTATCCCACTGAATATCCAGGATAAGTTCTGCAGCCAGCTCTAGCCGGACAGCTCGCACGCTCGCTGAATACCGACCTCATAAACCCCGCGCGGTGTCCGGACGCTCGCTGAATACCGACCTCATAAACCCCGCGCGGTGTCCGGACGCTCGCTGAATACCGACCTCATAAACCCCGCGCGGTGTCCGGACGCTCGCTGAATACCGACCTCATAAACCCCGCGCGGTGTCCGGACGCTCGCTGAATACCGACCTCATAAACCCCACGCGGTATCCGGACGCTCGCTGAATACCAACCTCATAAACCCCACGCGGTGTCCGGACGCTCGCTGAATACCGACCTCATAAACCCCACGCGGTGTCTGGCCCGCTCGCCGAATACCGACCTCATAAACCCCACGCAGTGTCCGGACGCTCGCTGAATACCGACCTCATAAACCCCGCGCGGTATCCGGACAGCTTGCCCGCTCGCCAAATACAGACCTCATAAACCCCGCGCGGTATCCGGACAGCTTGCCCGCTCGCCGAATACAGACCTCATAAACCCCGCGCGGTATCCGGACAGCTCGCCCGCTCGCTGAATACCGACCTCATAAACCCCGCGCGGTGTCTGGACAGCTCGCCCGCTCGCTGAATACAGACTTCATAAACCCCGCGCGGTGTCCGGACAGCTCGCCCGCTCGCTGAATACCGACCTCATAAACCCCACGCGGTGTCCGGACGCTCGCTGAATACAGACCTCATAAACCTCGCGTGGTATCCGGACGCTCGCTGAATACCGACCTCATAAACTCTGCACAGTGTCCAGACAGCTTGCCAAATACCAACCTCATAAACCCCGCGTGGTATCCGGACAGCTCGCCCGCTCGCTGAATACAGACCTCATAAACCCCGCGTGGTATCCGGACGCTCGCTGAATACCGACCTCATAAACCCTGTGCGGGATCCGGACAGCTTGCCCGCTCGCCGAATACCGACCTCATAAACCCCGCGTGGTATGCACTACTGTGCCGCTTGCTTTTCTATCCTGCACAGTACCAAGTCACATTGGAACGAATTAAAGCTGGGAGCTGCCCTGGATCTGAGCCTCAGCCAGGACCAGATGTGGCAGCTCGGAGTTAAAAGGGAATCTCCATCCAGTGGTGCCGGGGTGGCACTGCTGTGTGTGACCCGCACATACGCAGGGGCTTCCACCCTCCCCGGTGAACCCCTAACCTTCCCATTAGCGAGCCGAGGCCGTGCTGATGGATCGGTGACATTTTAATTTATGGATCCTGCGCTCTGTTTTGATAATCAGCTCTCTGGGGCTTTGCCATGTACTTCTCAGCCGGCCTAACGTTTTGTCTGTTCCTCGTCTAACTTAAGACCTTGGCATCCTCTCTGGCGTGGGGCTCTGATAAGTTTCTGAAATAGAGGCCTGAGCGGAAATTCCAGTCAGAAGTGTCTCTCGGCTATGGCTCATTCTGATAAATAACGTGCGGACCCAGCCTCGGATTTTAGCCATATATACTCTCTCACGCCAGCCTCAGGGAAGCCCTCCCCCACACACAGCTTATTCTTACGTAGCTACTCTGCAGCCTCAGTGGCACGGGTCAGGTTCCTTGCATGGCCCCAGTTTGCGTTTTCATGGGTTTTATCTGCTGATATTTAAATTACAGTTCCTTTCCCTGCAGATTATGAGGCTCAGACCGCATGCACTCTCTCTCTCTCTCTCCCTCCATGATGTCATCAGGTGATGAGATGATGTCATGAGCAAGGTCCTTTGAACTGCTGCAGTTTACTTCCTGCTGTGGATGAAGGAACGTGTACCTATTCCCACTGCCTGCTGCTGCCTCCTGCATCCCCTGCTGACGCACTACAGCTCTCTTTACCGTGAGTCACATGGTGCCGGGACTACTTTTGCACTGTAAATACAGAGCTTCTGCCAGATCCATGCGACTTACACTAAATAGAGCCAAGCAGCAACTACTGGGGGAGCAGGAAGCCTTTGCCAGCATTTTGGGAGGGGATCATGAGGAGATGGAGCCTTAGCGGAAGCAGGAAAGAAGGGAGGTAAGAGAAGAGAGGGAGTGGTAAGATCCTGAAGGAGAAAGGGATGAGACTGGGGAGGAAAGGCAGTTAGACAAGGAGAGTAGAGCTGTCCATTCGTTTCATTATTTATGCATGTAAATCATAGTCTTTATAGTACACGCATAAGGATAGCGTGCAGGTACTTTTAATAACTTGAGCTATGCACCCACTATCCATTTTTACGTGTATACTATAAAGTCTGCGAGTTACGCGCATAGCTTGGAAATGAATGAAACAAATGCACATCCCGAGGAGAGGGGAGAGGAGAGTATAGATTAGGGGGAGTAGGGGGTAGACAAGCTGTGGGGTGAGCGCAGTAAGAAGAGGGAAGAAAGAAAACTGAAAACAAGAGAAAGGATTCCTACATGGGCGGCCATCTTTGTTTTCTATCCTGTGCCGCTTACAGGCTAAAAGCACTCGTGCCCTCGATACTGATGATTGCTTGTTTTTGCCTCTCTTTTAGGAGGTAAAAATACTCAAATAAAAGATCCAGAAAATGCTAGACACTTATATTATTAACAAAAAACGTGAAAAAGTCTAGCTCAAATTTAAAGGGATTGTATGTAATCAAACTGGGGAAACCTCATAGAGTGCCAATAGTAGGCTAAATCAGATGCCTATGTGGCTACTTAAACTCAAGCTCCAACTCCAACACTGTGGATGTCAGAATGAATATATAATCATTGGTAACCCCAGATAAGAAGATGCTTAATATATTATTTCATTCAGCTATCGTATCAGTCCAGTATAAGTCCACTACTGTAGGTGTGAGTGATGGTATACAATGAAATTGTTATACCAAATATGCTCACTGTTATGACGTCAAGGCAATCTGTAAAAATCTTCATGCATTAAGTGTAACGATCCCGACACTGCAATGTTTCGAATGGAAGTTCTTCATCAGGGAATCACTTCTAGGCATGGAATCTGCTTATATATCTCGGCTGTAATAACGTACTCGGTATATCGTGGTAACTGCGCTCCTTCGTTAGCATGCTGTGCGTGCACTACAGGTCAGAGCTATAGCAGCGAGACGAGCAGATTGAAATCGCGCACTCAGTTAATAAGGAGTTTTCACTGAAGAAGCACATCGACCACAACCTTAAGAGTCAACGCTCCACCTGTAGTGCACGCACAGCATGCTAATGAAGGAGCGCAGTTACCACGATATACCGAGTACGTTATTACAGCCGAGATATATAAGCAGATTCCATGCCTAGAAGTGATTCCCTGATGAAGAACTTCCATTCGAAACATTGCAGTGTCGGGATCGTTACACTTACTGCATGAAGAGTTTTACAGATTGCCTTGACGTCATAACAGTGAGCGTATTTGGTATAACAATTTCATTGTATACCATCACTCACACCTACAGTAGTGGACTTATACTGGACTGATACGATAGCTGAATGAAATAATATATTAAGCATCTTCTTATCTGGG
Source organism: Rhinatrema bivittatum (assembly GCF_901001135.1). Classification (NCBI taxonomy): domain Eukaryota; kingdom Metazoa; phylum Chordata; class Amphibia; order Gymnophiona; family Rhinatrematidae; genus Rhinatrema; species Rhinatrema bivittatum. Next base: position 9,876,114 of record NC_042623.1, on the reverse strand, counting down.
GTTACCAATGATTATATATTCATTCTGACATCCAGTGTTGGAGTTGGAGCTCGAGTTTAAGTAGCCACATAGGCATCTGATTTAGCCTACTATTGGCACTCTATGAGGTTTCCCCAGTTTGATTACATACAATCCCTTTAAATTTGAGCTAGACTTTTTCACGTCTCTTTTAGGAGGGTCATTTTCAAGGTGTTTACTTGTGGAAATGGTGTTTTGTAAACCTACCTGCCCAGTATGAGGACAAGCTTATGGGCAGAGAGCCTGTATGAGCGGAAATTTACCCAGACTGAGCGGAGTTGTTCCCTAGGGTGAGGGTGAGTGCATGTCAAGTTTGCACGTACGCTCACAAGTTTTGGGAGTTTCAGCAGTGTGCATGTAAATTTCTGGCAGGCAGTTCTGGTGGGATCATCTTCAAAGGGCACCCCTGCGTGTAACCTATGCGCATATCAGCTGACTTTCTTACGCAGGCTGTTACAAAACTGATCCCCCGAAAAGCAGATTACAGCAGCTGGGGCCAACACTATATACAGAGGTGCGGGAGGCCGGCAAGCGTGGGTGGGTCACGGATCTGAGGTGCTCGAGTCCAGCAAGAAAGCGACTGGTACTGCTGGGAGCCTGCACCAAACCAGAATCATCATCATCATCCTGCAATGGCGAACGAAACAAATCAAAAGCGTAGCTGTAAATAAAAAAAAAAACACGGTGAAGCAGTCGCGGTCCACGATAGCTTCACAGTTACTGGAGACACCAGAGAAGCCAACGGCGAGCTTTCAACAAAAAAAACCAAAACAAACCACCAGTGTGCAGACGCACGGCCCCCATCCCAGCCCCGATGATGTGCTATAAATTCTGAGGGCCACCCCCCACTGCCCAGCCACAGCAGGGGGTGCTGTCCTCGCATGAGTACCTGCTCCCAATGCTCCCAGCACTATAACTCAACCCCCAACCACTTTAAAAAGGGAAAGCTATGCCGGGCCGGCTGGATTTGGAAAGCGGGCAGCCGCTGGTCAGGACGCAGCCTCACCTGATGTCGCTTTGCACGCTTGTGGCATTCTCGTTACCCTGCTGTGCGCCACGAAGGTGCTTTCCGATGTGCTGTACTGGGAGCCACTCTCCGAGGAGTTGGAGCTGGTGTGCGAGAGCCGGCTGTGGTCCCTGGGCGAGGAGGTGGAGCGGTGATACCACATGCGGAGCTCGTCCGACACGGCAGTCCTGCCCGAGCTCCTGTCGTGGCTCTCCCTGCCCAGGGAGGGAGTCCGTACGATCTGGGAGCGGGAGGGCGTCAGCCTCACGGCCTCCACCGAGTCACCCCCATGCCAGTTCTCCTTGTACATCCCCCCGGCCGTGTAGGAGTTGGAAGTCTTGAATTGTGCTTTCACGCTGTAGTGCCCCTCCTGGTCGTTCTCCAGGCTGCGCACCACCATGGGAGTAGCGCTCCCTTCGATGTAGAGGGGGTACTCCTTGATCCGGTACTGAGAGGAGGGCTGGCTCTGGCTGTGCAAGTAGACGCCATGGTGCCCGGTGCCATTCCTGGCAGCCAGGTTTGGCATGCTCCCTGAATTGGAGGACACCAGGTTCCCTGTGGATTTGTGCCGGTGCTTCTGGCGCTCTCTGGCCTTGGATGGCGAGTCCTCAGCCAGGGTGGAGTAGTGGGGGTTCATGGTAGCGGGGTAGTAGTGCTCCGAGCTGGACTGGCTGGTGCAGGAGGAGCAGTCGTCCATGGGATCGGAGCCATTGCTACTGCGAGTCCTGGGGGTGTAAAAGTCGGGGCTCCCGGTCTCATTCTCTGACCCCAGGAGCTTGCCTTGAGACTCCAAGCTGGAGCTTCTGTGTCTCAGATGTTGCACAAAGCTGTGGAGCCGGGTGGGGCTGCTGTCCACTGACCTGGGAGCAGGAAGAGAAAGAGAAAGAGAGGAGGTTAATAAAAGTGCCTGGTAGGTGGCTACAAAGGCAGCTGGACTTTATCAGATTACTCAAAATAGATACCGGGATTCCAAAAAAATAAGAAACCCCAATAGCAGTGGTGCTTCCCACATCACAGATGTACAACCGTGCTATCGTCGGCATCGAGTGCAGTACAACCGTGCTATCGTCGGCATCGAGTGCAGTCTCCCGTACTATGGTCTGCCAGTTCATTCTGTGAGTGTCTCCGGATTTTTTTTTTAATCTCGTCACCCTGCACTGCCCTGTGCTCGCCTCTCTCATGCCTTCCACTATTAAATCTGTTAGTTTGCCACATGACCAGCAAATCTCATTTCCCACTTATCCAGGCCTTCCCTCACAGCTCTTCCTCCCAGGATAGATAAATTACACTGAAATGACGGAAGGAGGCCTGAGGCTGTAACTATAGGCTATGCACGGATACTTAAACCCCCAGAAGGACGCACACCTTTCTTTTACCAGCGTGGTATAGTGAATTGCACCCGTCTTGCAGGAGACACACTGGCTGCCTGTTGAGTTTAGATCTAACTTGTAAGGCCTTGATGCTGGGTTGTTTTTTTTTTCCCAAATGTTTGCAGACTGGTTCACCTAAATATTTGATGAATCGTCTTATTATGTTATGAGCCTTAGAGGAACTTTCAGCTCATCCACCCCCTCCCAGCATCTGCTCACTTGACCGTTACGTGCCTTAGAGCGTAGCGCCGATCTGGCCGGGCACACTGGCCTGGTTTGCCCTATTTAGCACATGTGGAGGCTCAAGGCCTAATGTATGGAAGGAAAGTTAAGACAGGCTTCTGGAAGATGGCATTCGGGCGCTGACGCACTCCGATTCTGTGGCGGGAGTTTTGTGTCTTACGCTTGTTAATTGTTTTGGTTCTTAATTCTTATATTATATTAAACACATGAACACAAACAAGATTATGGCTCCACCACTGAGAACGGACAGGCATCCGAGTACCACAGGGCTGGAGCAATTGCTAAGGAGCTGATTTGGCAGGTTGCCATGCAAAAGACGCACTGCAGAAGCCTCTGAGAACATGCCGCCCCCATCTTCAGATACCAACGAGGTGGTCTGGAAGGTCCAATGACTGCCACATCTCTCTTTAATCATTACTTTGGTTTGTCCCATGAAAGGGCTCCCAGATGGTTAAGAGTCCAGGTTTCTGCAGACTACCAGACTTGTACATTATAACACAGTCATACAATTTATTGTGTCTCTTGCAATAACTGGATACTGGTACTTTCCAAGGGAGAAAGCCACTCTCTGCAGAAGGTAGCAAGATATCCTCCCTCTTCTGAAAGGTGATCACTCTGTACAAACAGAACGGCAGTTAACGAGATGTCAGTACCTATGGATCTTATCTGTTTGCACGGCAATTAACAACGCATTCTGTACCCATAAGCTTGCCTGCTTGAATGATGGTTAATGAGGCGTTGTGTACCCCTAGGGCGTACCTGCTTGAATGGAGAAATTCCTTACCTGATAATTTCGTTTTCTTTCCATCTGCTGGCAGGGATGAATTAACCCAGGAGTCTGGACTGATCCGGGTAGGTACAGGGAACAATGGGTTATGCTCCCCTGCCAGCAGATGGAGACTGAGTCAGGTTTCAAAGCTGACGTCACCCTAGATACCCCCTGCAGTGATCTCAGCCATTCAGTATTCTCTTCAAAAGCCACTGTGGACATACTAATAAAAAAAAACTTGATTAAAAATGGATAACCATAATTGTACTCAAGCAAACACTCTAGATTATAGATGCCCTGATCTAGGAACCGGATGACTTCTTACCCGTAACCTCTTAGAATCAATATTCACTACATGGGCGAATCTTTGGCACCGTTCTTGGGCAGCCATGGGCGGGATGCTGAGTCCATCTGTCTACACTAAGGAAAACAAAATTATCAGGTAAGTAATTTCTCCATTTCCTAGCCTGTAGCCAGATGGACTCAGGACCAGTAGGATATACAAAAAGTACTCCCGATCGGGGAGGGAGACTGCCCATGGTCCGGTTAACACCACTCTTGCAAAGGCTGCGTCCTCCTGGGCCTGAATGCCCAGGCGATAGAACCTGGAGAAGGTGTACAAGGAGGACCACGTTGCGCTTGGCAGATATCGACGAGAGACAGCAGTCTAGCTTCCGCCCATGAGACTGCCTGAGCCCTAGTGGAATGAGCTTTAACCTGAGAAGGTCATGGCTTTCCTGCCTCCACATGGGCTCCCGTGACCACCTCCTTAATCCAGCGAGCTATGATAGCCCATGAAGCTGGTTTGTCCCACTTCCTTCCACCGTGAAGGACAAATAGGCAGTCCGTCTTTCGTACCGGTTCTGAAACTTCCAGATACCGCACCAAAAGCCTACTGACATTCAAATGGTGGAGGTGGTGGTATTTTTCCACATCGTTGTGCTTATCTAGGGATAGCAAAGAAATGGACTAATTGAAATGAAACTCAGACTACCATGGGCAAGAAGGATGGAAGGGTACAAAGCTGTAACGCTCCAGGAGTCATCCAGAGGAACGGTTCCCGACACAACAATGCCTGCAGTTCAGAGATGCGTCGTGATGAGCATATAGCCACCAGGGAACACCATTTTCAAGGTTAATAAATGCAAGGAAAGATTGCGCAGCCCTGCCAAAAACTCCAATTCTAGATTAAGATTCCTTAAGGGAACTGGCCGAAGGTGCTTCACTCCTTTCAGAAAACAGGCCATGTCCGGATGAGCAGACAGGCAGGTTCCTTTCACCTCGTCCCTGAAACAGGAGAGAGACACTACCTGGACCTTCAAAGAGCCATCCTGCAAAAATTCCAGAATTAGTGGGATTTTGACCGTCCAAGGGGAAACACCGCATTACTCGCACCAGGCCTCAAATGCTCTCCAGACCCGCACATATGCTAGGGACAGAGAACTTCCGTGTGCACAGTAAGGTGGCAATTACTGCCACTGAATATCCTCGCCCCATCAGGTTAGCCCTCTCAAGGGCCAGACCGTAAGACAGAATAGAGTCGGATCCTCATGAAGGACCAGACCCTGCTGTAGCAGGTCCCTATGTGGTGGGAAGCAAAAGGGTTTCCACCAGGAGTCTCCACATGTCTCCATACCACAGATGCTTGGGCCAATCTGGAGCTACTAGTAGAACTAATCCCCCTGTGGTGCTCGATTCTGCAAATGACCCTGCCAAGGAGGGGGCCATGGAGGGAAGGCATATAGAAGCTCCTCTTCCAGCCAGGTATGAACAAAAGCATTGATCCCCAGGGTCAACTAATCTCTTCTGCGACTGAAGAATTGGGAAAAGTTTGCATTGTGAGATGCGGCCAGCAGGTCAATAGATGGGAGACCCCAGTGATCTACTACTAGCTGAAAGGCTTTGCCGACAACGCCCACTCTCCTGGATCCAAACTCTCCCTGCTTAGCAAGTCTGCTCTGACGATGTCTTTTCCTGCGGTGTGGGAGGCTGAGATCATCTGTAGATGTATTTCTGTCCATGCCATAAGGAGATCTATCTTCTCTGACAGTTGCTGGCTTTTGGTTCCAACCTGGTGGCTGATGTAGGCTACCATAGTTGCGTTGTCCAATATTACACAGACCGCTTGACCCTGGAGTATGTGGCTGAATTGTAGACATGCCATTCTGACTGCCCGGGCTTCCAGGCGATTTATGTTCCAGAGGGCCTCTTCTTTGGTCCTACGCCACTTGGCCATCAGTTCCTGACAAGTGAGCTCCCCAGCCCCGGAGGCTCGCATCTGTCGTGAGGACCAGCCAGTTCGGACGGGACAGGGGTATACCCCTGCCCAGATGAGCTTCCTGCAGCCACCACTGGAGCTGAGAGCATACTTCCATCGGTAAGTGGAGATGAATTGAATAGTCTTGAGACAGGGGGTTCCAACGTGACAGCAGGGAGCGTTGAAGTGGTCGCATGTTTGATCTCACCCACGGCACTACTTCCAGAGTTGCTGCCATCAAATAGAGGACCTGAAGATAGCTCCCCACCATCAGGCATATCGTGTTCATCAACATGTACTTAGGACATCAACTTTCTTATCTGCGTGGTCAGAAGACCTTGCCCTGGCTTAGTGTCTAACCAGACTCCAAGAGGGTTTGAGACTGCTTTTGTCCAGGTTTACGACCCAACTGAGTTCCTGAAGCAAGGCGCTCACCCTGTTGGTCACCCGGAGACTCTCTTCCATGGACTTTGCCTGGAACAATCAGTCGTCCAAGTACGGGTAAACCAGGATTCCCCCTTTTCTCAATTCTGCCGCTATGACCACCACAATCTTGGAAAATGTTCTGGGGTGGTGGCCATGCCAAAGGGCAGTGCCCGGAACTATTAAAGGCGACCCAGCACCACAAAGCATAAGAAACGATGCTCTTGCCAGATTGGAATATCTAGTTAGGCCTTGGATAGGTCCAGGTAGGTTAAGAACTCTCCTGATTGTACAGCCTTTATCACAGAGCATAGGGTTTCCATGTGGAAATGAATCACTCGTAGATGTCTGTTGACGCTCTTGAGGTCCAAGATGGGGGCGAAAGGAACCTTCCTGCTTGGGTACAATGAAACAGATGAAATAATGCCCCATATTTTCTGGGGTGCAGGAACTGGAAATATAGCCCTCATCCTGAGGAACCTTAACAGAATAGTCTCCACTGCCTGCTTCTTGTGCTGGGAGTGGCAAGGAGATATAAGTATGTCCCGAAGAGTGCTTCGAAATTCCAGCGCATATCCTTCTCCTGTGACCTCCAGTACCCATTTGTCCAAAGTGATCTCGACCCACCATTGGTAAAAGAGGAACAGTCAACCCCCTATCTCCTCGTTCTGAGGGTGTGTTGGCAAAATTTCATTGGGGGTTTTGAGATGAACCTGAACCCAAGCCTGACCCTCTCTTGGGCTGCTGACTCCGAAAGGACTGAGACCTCCAAAGGACCGAGATCTCTGAAGGTTCGAGTTTCTGTAAGGGCAAAAGCGTTGAGGGCCCCTGGATTGACCCTTCGTGGACGAGGGGCGCTGTAACTGCTTTCTCTTATCTTCTGGTAGCCAGGATACTGGAGATTCGCTGCATTTACTGGCCAGCTTTTCCAATTTGCTTCTGCAGAGAAGTGATCCTTTAAAGGGCATCTTTGAGAGATTTGCCTTGAAGGTTGCATCAGCTGACCAATTCCGCAGCCATAGCTGTCATCTGACTGCCACCATGAAGGGCACTCCACTGGCTAAGGTACGGATTAGGTCAGAGTCTACATCAACTAAATGGCGGCAGCAGGTTCCATAACCGCTCTGGAATTCACCCCAGAGTCATTCACCTCCCGACAGTGGAGCAGGCACGAACGAGCTAATTTGGCACAACAAGAAGCAATCTGTTAAAGTCACTGCTATTACGTCAAAGGCCTGTTTAAGGATTGACTCCATCTGCCTATCGTGTGCATCCTTTAAGGCCGCTCCTCCCTCCACTAGGATAGTTGTTCGCTTAGAGACTGCACAGACCAGCGCATCCACTTCAGGGAAATGCAAATATTCTCTCATTGCTGGATCAAGTGGGTACAGAGCTTCTAACGCTAGTCCACCTTTAAATCTTGCTTCTGGGGCGTCCCATTCCAGGTCAATCAACTCCTGGATGGCTTTCAGTACTGGAAAGTAGCAAGAGGCTTTCCGTAGGGAAATCAGAATAGGATTCTTCTTTGGTTCCATCAGAGTCCGCCCCAGGAACTCCCACAGCATCTTCAAGATCTGGGAAACCAGGGCTAGCAATTCGTCTATGGAAAAACTGTAACATTGTCAGATACGTTCTAAACCAGAGGGGATTTCCTCATCTTCCAAGGAATCTGGATCCTCTTCTTCATCCATGCCATCTGAGTCCCTGCCAGGGATACCTGGTGAGTCGAGGCATGCCTCGAGGTCTGCTGATAGGATTGGGAGAGGGAGGGCTGAGGTTCCATCTGGACAGGGGCAAGTGAGGTAGCAGACTGCACCAGTATGAAGGCCTTGAAAGAAGAATTCTACTGAAGAGAAGGTGGCCAGTTCCATGCCTAGCCCAAAAGGGACTGGGGTAGATGCTGCTAAATTTCATTCTCCCATATGGATGACCCAGTCCCGGGATTTCTCAGATCCGGGGTACTTCTGATTAAGGCTGTGGCTGCCCCATCTTCTGAATGGGAGGAGCCGGGCTTGGCAAAGTCCGGGGAGGCCAACTCTCCCTGGGCTTCCTTACAGTAATGACATAAGCAAGAATCCAGGTCAGGCCGTGCAGCCCTAATGTGAGAAGCAGCGAAGAGAGAAAGGCGCTTAAAATGCTGCATCTGCTGGAGGTCACTGCAGGGGTGTATCTAGGGTGACATCAGCTTTGAAACCTGACTCAGTCTCCATCTGCTGGCAGGGGAGCACAACCCATTGGTCTCGAGTCCTTTTGGCTACACTATAGGAAATGAAGGTTATTACTCATAGGTCTTACCTGCCTGAACGACTGTCATTACCCATAGGTCTTACCTGCCTGAACGACTGTCATTACCCATAGGTCTTACCTGCCTGAATGACTGTCATTACCCATAGGTCTTACCTGCCTGAATGACGGTCATTACCCATAGGTCTTACCTGCCTGAATGACGGTCATTATCCGTAGGTCTTACCTGCCTGAATGACGGTCATTACCCATAGGTCTCACCTGTTGGAATTAATGTAATGTGACGTGTGTAGCCGGAGGTCTGGGGTGGACGGCATGCTGGCCTGGGAGTTCCAGTGGGGAAAGCTTCGGATGGGGCTGTTCTGGAGCGAGCTGCTCCCTCCAGCCTCTGCACAGCTTCCTGTGCTGGGAAACCGCCTATGGCTGCTGCAAAGCAAATGCTCACGATCAGACACTAATTCAAACTTGTCTCAAAGAGCTTTGATATTCTTTTGGCACTTCTGGTACTTAGCCTTTATTGGCAGCCCCGTGGTTGAAGCTGATGGTGGAAGAAAGCCAGAAGTGGTAGAGGTCCTATATCTCAAACATCTGCAATGGGACTTAGGATTATTTCCTACCTGCAACTGGATCCTAGCAGTCAGCAGCTGTGCAATAGTTTCTTGCACGATAATGCATTACCTCTACAGTAAACCCAATAAAACAAGGCACTCCCCTTTAAAAAAAAAATAAAAAATCAACACACTCATTTTCCTACAGGATTTATGCATTTGTTACCAAAAACCTGCTTGCTCAACCCCTTTAAGGATGTTACAGCCTAACTATGTTCTTATGAGATTCCTCTATGGTCTTGCTAGGAAATCTCCATTGCAATGCCCTCTCTGTATCTGCACCACACCATGACCAGTCTCACCACTTTATCCACCAGTTTGCCCAGTCTAGAGCTAGATCCTTCAGGACCCCCCCCAGTTACCCCAGACCCCTTAAACCCCTTTCATTAAGACTTACACCTCCTCCATAGCAGAAGTAATGGGCGCTCGCATCTCTTGGCCCCACCCTAGAACGCCCACACCACGCCCCCTTTTGCTCCGGTGCGAGTTGTGCATGCTGCGGCACATGCGTGCGCATTCCCCCACGTTATAGAATCGGGTGGACACACGCGTGTGTGCTAAATGCATGCCCGTCTCCCGATTTTGGCGCGCGCACCTCTTAAAATTCACCTCTTTTTTTAATTTAACTGTTGCAGGGTTTTTTTTCCCCCCCAAAAACTTTAAACAAACATCAAGTGATGCAAACTCTATAAGCTGAATCTTGCAGGCAAACACATTCCAGCAGGACTCATCACAGAATCCTAAGCAAAACTTAATAGGTGCATAGGGACCCTTGGATAACCGAGCAGGCTGACGTAAGAGTGCGATTAAACCAGCGGCACTCGCACTGCACTGTTCTTCACAAGTCCTGCTGTAGATGTTGGAGATATGGGAGCTCCACTTTGCCTGGCTGTACGTGGCTGTAGGGTTCAGATCTACCTTTTGCCCATCACTGTATCTGACAATAACCCTCAGCCTTCGAAATGACTGGAAAGATCTTTATATAGATGGAGTAGTACTGAACCGTAACCTTAAGCAGAAGAAACTGTTCAGTTCCCCTGTCCGATCTGGCCTGGAGGAAGCTCCCCCGTGGCCGACTCCGGGACTGACCTGGAATGACCGTGTGATGACCGCTTCTTCACCTTTTCGTACGGTTCATCCAGAGAGGACTCACTCCACATTTTGGGCTTTATGGGCGACTTGTCATAGTCATTGCGCTGGTAGTGCATCTGTCTGAGGCCCTCCAGAGACTGGGGTGGTGGTGGCCGTGGAGGGAGACCCTTGTGAGGGGACTGTAAGGGCGATATCATGCTGATGAGCTGGGAATCCTCTGCAAAGACAAGTAACGTTTCATGTACTTAGAAGACTTGCAACATGACAAACCACCAACAAGAATGGAGAAACTACTTACCTGATAATTTCATTTTCCTTTGTGTAAACAGATGGACTCAGGACCAATGGGTTATGCTCCCCTGCCAGCAGAGGGAGACTGAGTCAGGTTTCAAAGCTGACGTCACCCTAGATACCCCCTGCAGTGACCTCAGCCCTCCAGTATTCTCTTCAAAAGCCACTGTGGACATATTGTTGAGGAGTAGCCTAGTGGTTAGAGCAGGGGGCTACAAACCAAGAGACCAGGGTTTGAGTCCTGCTGTCACCCCTTGTGACACTGGGCAAGTCACTTTACCCTCCATTGCCTCAGGTACAAAACTTAGATTGTGAGCCCTCTGGGGATAGGGAAATGCCTACAGTACCTGAATGTAAACCGATGTGATATCTCAGATCGAATGTCTGTATATAAAAAAATAATAAAAATGGATAACCATATCTGTACTCAAACAAACACTGAATCCCAGTAAGATTATAGATTCCCTGATCTAGGGACTGGATGACGGATTGGAATTGATACCCACTCCACGGGTGAATCCTTGCCATCATTCTTGGGCAGCTGTGGGTGGGATGCTGAGTCCATCTGTCTCCACTAAGTAATTTCTCCATTTTCTAGCATGTAGCCAGATGGACTCAGGACCAATGGGATGTACAAAAGCTACCCCCAGTCGGGGTGGGAGGCTCCCCGTGGTCCGGTTAACACTGCCCTTGTAAAGGCTGTGTCTTCTCCGGCCTGTATGTCCAGGCGATAGAACCTGGAGGTGGTGTGCAAGGAAGACACGTCGCCACTCAGCAGATATCGACGAGAGACAGCAGTCTCTCTTCCGCCCATGAGACTGCCCGAGTCCTAGTGGAATGAGCTTTAACCTGAGAAGGTAACGGCTTTCCTGCCTCCACATAGGCTCCCGTGACCACCTCCTTAAGCCAGCGATCTATGGTAGCCCACGAAGCTGGTTCGCCCCACTTCCTTCCACCGTGAAGGCCACGGTCCCGAAACTTCCAGATACCTCACCAAAAGTCTAACTACTTTCAAATGATGGAGGAGGTGGTATCCTCCATGTCCCTGTGCTTATCTAGGGATGGCAACGAAAAGGATAGATTCAAATGAAACTCAGAGACTACCTTGGGCAAGAAGGATGGAAGGGTACGAAGCTGTAACACTCCTGGAGTCATCCGGAGGAACGGTTCCCGACACAATGCCTGCAGTTCAGAGATGAGACGTGCCGAGCATATAGCCACCAGGAACACCATTTTCAAGGTTAATAAATGCAAGGAGAGGCCATTCAGTGGCCAAAAGGAGAGCCCTGCCAAAAATTCAAATACTAGATTAAGATTCTACAAGGGTGTTTCACCCCTTTCAGAAAGTGGGCCATGTCTGGATGACTCTACAGGGAGGTTCTGTTCACCTCGCCCCTAAACAGGAGAGCGCCGCTATCTGCACCTTCAAGGAGTTAAGGGCCAAACCTTTATTCAAGCCGTCCTGCAAAAATTCCAGAGTAAATGGGATTTTGACTTTCAGAGGGGGGATACAACGTTCCTCACACCAGGTCTGCACATATGCTAGGGTCATAGAGAACTTCAGAGCACGGAGTAAGGTGGCAATTACTGCCACAGAATATCCTCGCCTCATCAGGCAAGCCTTCCAGGACCAGAGCATAAGACAGAATCGAGTCGGATCCTTGTGGAGAACCAATTCCTGCTGTAGCAAGTCCCTGTGTGGTGGGAGGGGCCTCCACATAAATAAATAAATAAATACCATGGATGTCTGGGTCAATCTGGAGCTAGTAATAAGACTAATCCCCTGTGGTGCTCAATTCTGCAAATGATCTTGCCCAGCAGGGGCCACAGAGGGAAGGCATATAGCAATTCTTCTTCCGGCCAGGTCTGAACGAGAGCATCGATCCCCAGGGACCATGGATCTGATGATTGATGTAGAATACCGTCTTTGCATTGTCTGACATTATGGGTACCGCTTGACCCTGTCTTTAGCTGAATTGCAAGCACGCCAGCCTTACTGCCTGGGCTTCCAGGTGATTGATGTTCTAGAGGCCCTCTTCCTCCATCCAATGTCCCTGAGCTCCTGCCAGTGAGCTCCCTAGCCCCGGAGACTCGCATCCATTGTAAGAACCAGCCAGTTCGGGGAGGACAGGGACACTCCCTGCTCAGATGAGCCTCCTGCAGCTACCACTTGAGGTGAGAGCAGACTCCCATCAGTAAGTGGAGCCGAATCAAATAGTCTTGAGACTGCGGGTTCCAATGTGACAGCAGCGAGTGTTGAAGTGGGTGTATGTGTGCTCTCACCCACGGCACTATTTCCAAGGTTGATGCCATCAAACCGAGAACTTGGAGAAAGTTCCACATCGTCGGGTGTATTGTGTTCATCAACCGATGCATCTGAGACATCAACTTCCGTATCCGTGTGGTCGGCAGGAAGACTTTGCCTTGCCGGGTGTCGAACCAGACTCCCAGATACTCCATCGACAGGGAAGGCTTGAGACTGCTTTTACTACCCAACCGAGTTCCTGAAGCAAGGAGGTCACCCTGTTGGTCACCCGGAGACTTTCTTCCATGGATATGGTCCAGATCATCCATTCGTCCAAGTATGGGTGTACCAGGATTCCTTCTCTTCTCAATGCTGCCGCCACAACCACCATAATTTTGGAAAATGTTCTTGGGGTGGTGGCTAGGCCAAAGGGCAGAACCCAGAACTGATAATGGCAACCTAGTATGGCAAAGCGTAGGAAGTGTTGGTGTTATTGGTGGATTGGAATATGTAGGTAGGCCTCGGACATGTCCAGGGAGGTCAGGAACTCTACCGGTTGTACGCCATTATCACAGTGTAAAATTTCCATGCTGAAATGACTCACTCGTAGGTGACTGTTGACACTTGAGGTCCAGGATGGGGGCGAAAGGAACCTTCCTTCTTGGGTACGATGAAACAGATGGAATAATGACCTGTATTTTCCGGGGGTGTAGGTACTGGGATTACAGCCCTCATCCTGAGGAGCCTTAAAAGCGTAATCTCCACTGCTTGCTTTTTGTGCTGGGAGTGGCAAGGAGACATCATGAATACGTCCCGAGGAGTGCTGTGAAATTCCAGTGCATATCCTTCTCGTATGATTTCCAGTACCCACTTGTCCAAAGTGATTTCGATCCACCTTTGGTAAAAGAGAGACAGTTGACCCCCTATCTCCTCGTTCCGAAGATGGGTCGGTAAAATCTCATTGGGAGGTTTGGGATGATCCTGAACCCGAACCTGTCCCTCTCTTGAGCTGTCGACTATGAAAAGACTGAGAGTTCTTCCAAAGTGCCAACACCTCTGAAATGTCGAGAGCCCCTGGACCAGCCCCTCATAGGCGAGGGACACTGCAACTGCTTTCTCTTATCTGCCGGTAGATGGGGGACTGAAGATTCACCCCATTTACTGGCCAGTTTTTCCAATTCGTTTCCGAATAGGAATGATCCTTTAAAGCAGCGGTTCTCAACCTATGGGTCGCGACCCCGGCGGGGGTCGAACGCCCAAAACGCAGGGGTCGCGCGCTCCCGGTCTCTCCCGCTGCCGCCGGGCTGTCAGCACGTTCAAGCCCAGCGGGAACGGCAGCGGCGCTAGAAGAAGCTCTGCACCCGCGGCTGGGCCTTTTCTTCTTCCTGCGCCTGCCCCCCCCCCCCTCCCGTGACCCGGAACAGGAAGTGAATCGTGGTGCGCGGGAAGGAGAGAGAGCCGCGCCGCGCGAAAAAGTAGCAGCGGCGGCTGCAGCATCGGCCCCCGAGCAGTTGAAGCAGCCGGTAATGGAGAAAGGAGAGAGCAGCACGAGCCTCCCGCGGCCGATGGGATTCTTCTTTCTTGGCCAGCGAGGCTGCTGCAGCTCCCATTTGTGCTCGGGGGAGAAGAGGAAGTGAGTGAGAGAAAGAGAGAGAAGCAGCCAGCCAGCCTGTGTGTGATTGACTGGTCAGAGAGCTGATGTGTGTGTGTGTATGTGAGAGTGTGAGACAGTCAGGGAGGTGACTGATGTGTGTGTGAGACATTAGTCAGGGAGGTGACTGATGTGTGTGTGTGAGAGAGAGAAAAAGCATGGAAGGGAGAAGTCTGGGTATGTGAGAAAGCATGGGCGTAAGAAGCCTGGTGTTGTGGGGGTGAAAGAAAGCATGGGAGTGAGAAACGAGGGTGAGTGTGCATGCATGAGAGAGAGAGACTGCTTGGTAAGGTGATGGTGTGTGTGAGAGAAAAAGACTGGTATGTGTGTGTGAATGTGAGAGAATGTGATTCAGGGAATGAGAAGCCTGTGCACGTGGAGAGTGAGCATGGAAATGAGAGAGACTGGTGTGTGTGTGTGTAACAGAGAGAAAGTGATTATGGGAATGAGAAGCCTGTGCATGTGGAGAGAACAAGCATGGGAGTGAGAGACTGGTGAGTGAGTGAGTGTGTGTGTGTGAGAGAGAGAGAGAGACAGAGAAAGTGATTATGAGAGTGAGAAGCCCATATATGTAAGTAGAACACGGGAGTGGGAAGCCTGTGTGTGTGTGTGTGTATGGCATGAGAGAAACTGTTCAGGAAGGTGACTGTGTGTGTGTGTGTGAGAAAGTGATTATGAGAGTGAGAAGCCCGTATATGTAAGTAGAACACGGGAGTGGGAAGCCTGTGTGTGTGTGTGTGTATGGCATGAGAGAAACTGTTCAGGAAGGTGACTGGTGTGTGTGTGTGTGAGAAAGTGATTATGAGAGTGAGAAGCCCGTATATGTAAGTAGAACACGGGAGTGGGAAGCCTGTGTGTGTGTGTGTATGGCATGAGAGAAACTGTTCAGGAAGGTGACTGGTGTGTGTGTGCCAAAGACTGTTTGGGAGATGATTGGTGTGTGAGAGACAGAAACTGGTCATGGGGGCATGACTGGTATGGTGTGT
Organism: Rhinatrema bivittatum; assembly: GCF_901001135.1. Classification (NCBI taxonomy): domain Eukaryota; kingdom Metazoa; phylum Chordata; class Amphibia; order Gymnophiona; family Rhinatrematidae; genus Rhinatrema; species Rhinatrema bivittatum. The sequence goes on along the minus strand of NC_042623.1, from coordinate 9,860,911 downwards.
GTGTGTGAGAGACATGGGCACTAAGGAAGAGGACCATAAGTATAGAGCTTAGCTTCTACTGCTGCTTCTGGTGAGTGCCACGGCCTGCAGGGAAGGGGAGTAGGAGAGCTGCTGGAGGGGGTAAGTAAAGGTGGCTTTTTAAGTTTATTTTTCTTGACTGCCATTTTAATTGTGTGATGTCTGCTTTTTTGAAATATTTTATTGGTGTTTGGAGAATGTTTAATAGTTTTTATGCGTTTTTAATTGTTGGATGTTCATAGCTGTTTTGAAACATTTATTCTGCTTATTAGTATAGTATAGTTTTACAATTATTTCTGTGTGGGGATCTATAGCTGCTTGCTAGTTCTGTTTTCCTAATAGGAGGTGTATTGGTGTTTAGGGCCTGATTTAATATTTGTAGTGTTGCCTTTTCATAGATAGGGTTGCTCCTGTTTGAGTGTATTCCATAATACAGGTGTAACTGTGTGCGGATTAGTTTATGTGCATTACTACAGATCCTGGGAGTATGTTAGGTCGGTTCTGTGTCTGTTACCGAGATGAGATATTTTGCTAGCATGTAAGCGTTTGTATCGGTCTTATTTGTTGTGTTTTCTCAGAGGACATGCATTGGTGGTGAACTGCTGTCTTTTCATAAGTAGGGCTATTGAGCCTGGAAATAGAAGGAGTTTGAGTTGCTGTTACTGAGATGTCACTAGAACCAGAATATCTTTTTTGTAGGGTGAGTTGTATGGGGAATGTCATAATTCTGCTTTACATCCATTATTGTGGGTCAGGGGGGTTCCTGTGGATACAAACTGTACTTTTACATCTAGCCCCGTGACGATCATGGGTCAGTGTGCCATGCATGTGAGAACCTATGGTGAGTTGAGTTACATTCACATTATAAATGTCATAATTAAATGATAAGTGTGCACTAAAATCCAACCCCATCCATAACCCCGCCCCCATATGACCAAAGCCCCGCCCTCACCCCACCCTCACGGGGCGAGGGCGGGGCGAGGGGTCACCGCAACATGAGGAACTGTATTGCGGGGTCACGGCATTAGAAAGGTTGAGAACCACTGCTTTAAAGGGCATCTTTGTAAGGTTGCATCGCCTGACCAATTCTGCAGCCATAACTGTCTTCTGGCTGCTACCACAGAGGCCAGTCCTCTGCCTGAAGTACAGACTAAATACAAGCCAGTGTTTGCTAAAAAGGCGGCGGCCTGTTTCATAGCCGTTCTGGGGTTCACTCCCGAGCCATCCACCTCCTGAGAGAGAAGTAGGCATGAACGCGCTACTAGGGCACAAGAAGAAGCAATCGGTAAGCTCATTGCTATTGCGTCGATGGCTTGTTTAAGGATGGACTCCAACCGTCTATTATGCACATCTTTTAAGTCCACTCCTCCCTCCTCTAGGATAGTTGTTCGCTTAAAGACAGCACAGACCAGGGCATCCGCTTTAGGGAAACGCAAATGTTCTCACACTGCTGGATCCAGCGAGTATAAAGCTTCTAACTCTCGTCCAACTTTAAAACTTGCTTCTGGGGCATCCCACTCCAGGTCAATCAACTCCTGGATGGCTTCCAGTACTGGAAATTAGCAAGAGGCTTTCCCTAGGGAAATCAGAATGGGATTCTTCTTTGCTTCCATCAGATTCCTCTCCAGGAACTCCCAGCAATTTTAGGGTCTGGGAAACCAGGGCCGGCAATTGATCTCTATGAAAAAACCGTAACATGGTTCAATACGGTTCTAATCCCAGGGGAATATCCCCTTCTTCCAAGGGATCTTGCTCTTCGTCTGTGCCATCAAGGTCCCCACTAGGGATACCCTTGGACAGGCAGGGCATGCCTTGAGGTCTGCAGACAGGAATGGGGGAAGGAGAGGGGGCCAGCTGGGGTTCCGTCCGGACAGGAGCAAGTGAGGAAGTAGACTGCGCCTGCACAAAGGCCTATAGTCCCTGGAAAGGTTTTACCCAAGAAAAAGGCCGCTGGGTCCATGCCTAGCCCAGGGGGGATTGGGGTGGACACAATTGGGTTTCCCTCTCCCATGGAAGACCCAGCCAAGGGGTTACTCAGCTCTGGAGTATTTCCAGTTAAGGCTGCCAATCCCTCACCTGAACGGGAGGAGCCGGGCTCAGTAAATTCCAGGGAGGCCAAATCCCCTTGGGCTTCCTGACAAGCAGCGCAGAGAGCAAGGCGCTTATGTTTCTTGGCTGCCGGCGCCATGGGCGGCAGTAACTGCGTTCGATCGGCTTGCACTTAAAAATGTACGTGCAGAGATTCTGAGCGCCTAGGCGGGTGCATGCGCAGCCTGTGCGCCTGGCTTTTCCTGTATCTTGCACTCATTGTGCGCGCAAGTATGTACACGGCGCATGCGCAGAGCCAACGCACTGCGCGTACCGACGGCCTATGGCAGGCAATACGAGATGCACAGAGACGCGCGCAAGATGGCGCCGCTGTAGCCTACCACGCGGTGTGCCGACCAAGCTTAAAGCGGGGCCTAGCCCACTGGGGGTCCTTTCAACTCGCTCGTAAGCCCACTTCCCTATGCCCCAACGGGATCGGAAACGACGTCTGTACGGCGTACCAAGCAAGGAGACCAGAGGAAGTCTTACCAAAACCCCTCTTCTCGGAAGGTACTTTTTTTTTTTTTTTTTCATACCTGGGTTCAGCGCTTACTGGCTGAGTACAGAGACGGTCTCAGACTGCAGGGGGAGAGGGCTTGGGCCATCACCACCACGCACAGCTTCCTGCACCCGCTGCCTTTCAGCTGCTTCAGCAGCAAAGTCCACGCCAGGAACCGGCTACCGGACCAAGGCTCACTGCTGAGGGATCTCGGAAATCACCTCAGGAATTCTCAGCTGGGGGAGGGACCTTTAGGCATCACCGCAGGAGAGCGGGGCTCAATCCTTTCTCCAATATAAAAGTAGAATTTCTTCTTCCAAAAGGTACAGCGATCCCCATAGGGAAAGCATGTCTACATCTGCTGGAGACGGAGAGAAACTGAAGGGCTGAGGTCATTGCAGGGGGGTATCTAGGGTGACATCAGCTTTGAAACCTGACTCCGTCTCCATCTGCTGGCAGGGGAACATAACCCATTGGTCCTAAGTCCATCTGGCTTTAGGCTAGGAAACGAGAATTATATTTATACAAACAATAATTTTCAAAACAGAGTGCGCCGACTGGATCCCCAGCTTAGTAAATTTGTGGGCATTCCTGGGGTTGGCGGAGGAATCTAGCCAGCTAGTGCTGATGTTCACCCTTTCCTCACCAACTGCTCAGCTCTACAATCCCTGCCACTCCTTCAGGGGTCCCCTGGGCTTGTGCCATGCTTTCTGGAATTCAGATACTATCCTCGTCTCCATGCACCCAGCACCACTTCTATCCCTAATGTCTTTCATGCACACAGAATCATGCTGGAGGGTCGACACAAACTTCTCCCACCTCGTAATTCAAAGCCTTAAACAACCCAACTACATCTTGACCCACTGTCCTCCTCACAACTACGTTTCAGTTTATCGTAAGTTAGCAAATGTGTGTTTTGATTTTTTTTTCTTCTAGTCTGGTTGCAATATTCTTACATCGTGCTACACGTCTGCACCACTGTCTGCCCAAATGCAGACATTTCATGCTGAAAGAGGCTAAGTCGGGAATGGTAGTAAGAGGCTGACGTGTATGCTTGGTTTCCCTTGTGAAGGTTTCCTCTCCTTCGTAATCGTGGCTTGTATCGGCAATAGCAAATGCGAGTTTGTTTGCCCTACAAGTCCATATTTGGGGATTCAATCCAGAGTGTCAGGAAGTGCCCTGATGTCATTCAGTTAACCAAGCCATCAACAGAAGGGTTAGGCAGGGAGTTGGAAGCAGAATGAGGCCGGCTGGGCCAACTTTGGGACATTTCGCTTCCAAGTGACAGATCTGCGCCTGATGTTTGACAAACGGCCAAATCACATTTTATTACGTTACTGGTGACGCAGTTCCTGCCCTGGTCTTACTGAAGTCCACACGGGGACGTGTGTGCTCCCGCGACACGGGCAACCTACCGTCCTCCAGAAGAAGGGCATCAGAGAGGGAGCCGTCTTCACTTGTGAGGTTTCCTTCTGATAAGAAAAAGAAAAAATTATTCTCCTGCAATGCTTCTCCTGCTCCGTCCCTGAACAAAAAACAAAACTTCTCGGGCATTAGTTTACTGCTGCGCAAAGCTAGAGATGAATGCGGTGGCGGGGCTGGTCGCAGCGCCCAGGAAAGTTAAAAGGAACTTTAGGACTTTCAGAAATGTTTGAGCAGTCATAAAATTAATCTTGGAAGAAGGTAGAAACCACCAGCAGCCACACTGGAAGCTGGAGGAAGTGATTTCGGTTGAGCTTCAGGTCAGAAGAAACCGCTCTCGTCTAAAGTCTGGCATCCGTGCCTCTCAGCTAACCCAGACTCCTCGTGGACACGAGCCGGCCCTGCTTTTCAACTCTCGCCCTCCAGCTGCCTCAGATATCTTCATCCCACAGAAGTGGGGAGAACGCGGACCGGAGCTGGGAGTTGAAAAGGCTAGGACTAAAGGGCTGAGTTAACAGGTAAGTCAGTGGCTTCTGAGACGCTAGCGCATATTTTACAGAAGATGGTTTCAAGTCTTCTGGGCACAAAGCCCTTGCTGCTCTCAAAGTAATATAATGGAAATTTAATGGAAAGTAAAAATTGGTTTTTTTGTTTAAGTACTTACTAAGGTTAATCTAGTCAATGATCATTAGGGAGTAAGGAACCCCCTTGTTCTCAATTTTAGAAAGGATCAGGACCGCAGGGAATGTCTTCCTTCACCTGGAGTCAGAGAAATACTGAGGGATCGCAGGCTGCACTCTGGGTTATCAGAGGGTGCCTTCAACTTTTCTCTCTGACTCCACCTGCTGGAAGGGAGACACAACCCAGCAGTCTGGACTGATCCTGGTACGTACAGGGAACAGGTAAGTCAGTGGCTTCTGAGACGCTAGCGCATATTTTACAGAAGATGCGAGCGAGCGATGTGCTGGAGGGGGCTCTCAGAGGCCGTCTGGTAAGTTACGAGTGGAGTGGAGCTGGTGAGAGCCCCCTTCAGAAGAAGCTGTATGGGACTGTGAGGTGGCTTCCTGGTGCCTAGGCCTGCGCGGGGGCTGCGCTCGTTTGATTCTTAGCAGCAGGGGCGCGGATCTCTCAAATGGGATATTTCTAAAAGAGCCGTAACCTCTTAAGAGACCCACGGGACTGAGCTAAGCTTCTGGGACAAATGGTTGCGCTAGCTGCAAGCTCTGTCTGGGCCTTCTGCACTGTGCTGGCAGTTACGAGTAAGGAACCGAAAGGCCCCAGCTCGTCTGGCGGTGTTGCTTTCTAACCCCTTCCCTAGGCATCCGTGCAAGGTCTCGGATGCAGCACCCACCGTCGATGATCAGGGAGGCTCGCTGAGTTGGCTTCTTCCCGGATCTGATGCGGTACTCATTGATTGAATTTTCGATCTCCTGCAGTTTCCTCAGTGCATTCAGGTACGAGGTTTTCCTCTGCTTTTTCAGCTTTTTGCTGACGTTGGGGTCACTGGCCAGGCGCCTGGCGGCCTCCGTGATCTGAGACTGAATGGCGAACTCTCTCTCCAGACGGCCCAGCTCCACCTCCTGTCAGAAGGGACAAATATTCTTTTATCTCAGGGCGGCATTTCAGCGAGAGTAAAGCGCGGCGGACGGGGAAGGTCTCACACATGCTCTGCTTCCGTCTGCCAAGTGCTCAGGATCAGATCTTGAGCGCCGGGCCCTGCTAACAGGCAGAGTCTGCACTGGTGCGCAGGAGCAAACGTCGGGGGCAGCGAGACGCGTTTGCCCTATCAGGGCCCTGTAATCATGGGGCCCCGGAAAAAAAAAAAAGGCTCTTATCAGAATTAAACGCAAGTTGTGCAGGCTATGAAGTTATTTAAGATCTGAGAGAAGTACACTCAGGGGTCATTAATTTACATAGCGGTCGGAAGGGGAACCTCACAAAATATTTTGCATCCAGGCCCCCCTTTCAGTACAATTAACCTCCCCCACCCCGGGATGTGTGTTCCACAAAGAACGAGAAAGACAGGAAAAAAAAAGAGGAGAAAAAGAGAGGTAAGGAAGGGGGAAAAGTTTGAAATGGAGAAAGAAATAATAGAAAAAGGCTACAGGAAAGCAGAAGAAAGAAAGAAAAAAGCCGAGTCAGGCAGACGCACACAAGAGAGGAGGCACGAAGCGAAGGGTTAAAAACGCCGCCGTGCGAGGTCGTTACGTAAAATCACTTCTCCAGAACGTGCAGGGCCTGTCGAGGAGGAGAGCCAAGGTGCGGGGGGCCCCCCCCCCCGTGTTAATTATCCCACCACTGACACCACGGGGGCTGCAAATCCGTCTCAGACAGAATCTGAGCTCCGATTTCCTACAGAGAAATCCCCTGCAAGGTCATCCAACGAGTTGAGAGGGAAGCTGGGGGCTTAGTGAAGGGAATATGGGGTCACAGCTTTCTGCTCGGGTCTCGACTATCCAGTGAGCTTTAAAACGGTTCTAGAGAGAGGAAAACCTCCGCTCCTCCTCGTCCCTGGGACCAGTGAGCAGCCTCTGCCACACCAGCCCGCGGCCGTAACTCTCCCAAGAGAAAGCTGCACAAAAGCAAAAAAGTTATTTTTGTAAAGCAGAGCCGCAGAGTAAAAAAAAAAACAAACAAAAAACACGCTTTAGGAACACAGTTAGAAGCGCGTCCCCCATCTCTCGAGACAAATCAATCAGCAGGCACCATGCGCTTCCTGTGGTTTCCGGCCGCACCTGCACAGCTGGACCGAAGCTGCTTTTCCAGCCACAGTCCAGGGGCTGAGCTGCGCGCGCTCCCTCGCCCAAACACATGGCGCACGCCTGCTCTCCTCTTTCTCCTAAAATAAACCTCTGGTCTGTCTTTGCTTTCCCCCAGTCTGTGGCATCGGCTTGGTCATTGCTATTTCGGCAGCCCTGGGAGGATCTCCCAGATCATTTATTGTAATTAGGCTGCAGGAGTGCAATTTTGGTTTGCAGATTCTGTCTGTCTGTCTGTCATGCCGTGCTGAAATGTCAGGGCCCTCCGAGAGTGTCCCGAGCTGCTCCCCGTTACGGCTGTGGTTCTATAATTGCTATGGGGCGGCAGCTTGATCTATCCTTACCTCAGTCAGGAGACAGACAGACAGACTGCCAAGCAAACAAAGGCCTGGGATGAAAGGTCCTTAGAGAAAGTAGTCTCAGAAAGTAGGTTTGGCACGATGAGAGATCCAAAAATATTAAGAATGGATCCGCCTTGCAACTGCTGTGCGCCAGATGCCAATTCTGCAAACCTTCCCTGACCCCAAATCTGTGCCTCTCTCTAGTGCAAGGCTCTCCCCCATCGCCCCCAGAAAGGAGGTCTGGGAATATCAGCGTCGGCAGGAGCTCAGCAGACTTTGGCACAAATCTCTCTCAGTGCAGCTTAGCCTCGCCCCTGGGTTATTCTTGGGCTTCACTTAGGTCACGAGCCAGAGGCAGAACTCGGATAACAATTTTTAAAAAATTCATAAGCACAACCACCAAAGACTGTTTTTATAAGTTTTTATAAGTTACAAGTCTTAAAAAAATTGAAGCCTCTTCTTTATTTCAACGATTTTCGGATGGTCCTACAAGCCATTATTCTATCAAAAGTCGACTATTGCAATTCGCTTCTCTTTGGCCTTCCATATTCATCCATCAAACCCCTCCAAATGCTACAGAACTCTGCAGCCAGAATCCTTACCAATACGAATAAAAGAGATCACATCACCCCCATTCTCAAGCTCCTCCACTGGCTGCCTATAAAGCAAAGGATCCTATATAAAGTACTCACCGTAATTCATAAATCCATTCACAATATCTCTCCTCTTCAATTATGTAACCAACTACGCCCTCACTCCTCCTCTAGACCCATCAGAGGAGCATATAAAGGCACACTCTATGTACCTTCAACAAAATCCTCGCATCATAAACGTGCCATATCTACAGCAGGCCCCATTCAATGGAATGCGCTCCCACCAGACATTCGGCTTGAGCTCTGCCACTCATTCAAAAAAAAAACTTAAAACCTGGCTCTTTAGCCAAGCTTTTCCAGGACCATGATCATCATTTTTTCCCCTCCAACCAGCAAGAACATATCTTCTTCACAAACCCCCATTTTCCATACCACTACCTACTTCGGTATCTAATCTCTTGCTGCAGGACACTTGAGACGTTCTCACTTATACGTTATAATTTTTATGCTCAATAAGACCTGTCAACTTAATTGTTTAAGTCTTTTTTTTTTTTTCTCCTTTATCTTTTGGTCATCAATGTTACAACGTTATCATTAAATTTTGAACTTATGTACACTGTTCCAAGTTTCATAACCTTGTTCTATGTAATGCCTTTTGGCAATTTTCATGTTCTGTTTCAATGTAAACCGATGTGATCTTTATTTCATATAGGAACACCGGTATATAAAAATCTAAAAAATAAATAAATAAGAGAGCCCGGCTGAGCCGAGTGCCTGGCAGAACAGAGCCGGGGGTTCCCGAGGACGCGAGGGCGAGGCGCTAAGCACGCAGGGCAATGCATAATCTTCCTGCCAACACCAACACTGCCGCTGAAGACAGCTTTTTTTAATTTTGCAAACTGGTTTTAAGCTTGCTCGGTGCAGAAGATTAAACCAGGCCTGCTCAGCGGAAAACAGCAGGCATTTTGGAAGGGATTCAATTCACAAAGCAACCCTTGATGCTGTTCTCACCTCTCCCTTTGGCAGGATTTTCTGTTCATCCAGTTTAAAGCTGGTTCCTATTCTCCTCCTGACGGTGGGTGGCTCTTCGCCCGGGTCCAGTGGATACTCCCTGGGCAGTTTGCCCGTAAGCTCCTAAAAGTGCATAAAAAAAAAACCAAACTATCAGCAGAAAAAAAACAAGTCGACCATGCAGCTGCTTCTTATAACCACAGTGAGTAAATATTTGTTTGCAGCTCACAATGAAGATGCTTAACTTGGGCAGAGAGAAGATCCGAGTGCAAATTTCAAGTCCTGCCTCGTTCTTCATGCACCTGGTGATCCAGGTGCATTTTTTTTTTTGTCTACTTTTTCAGCAAGTTAATGTTTTGTAGATAAAACCTACACATCAGGCTTGTTCCTGGGACTTGATGGCAGTAAATATTTAGGGGTTATGAAAAGGCTCGGGGGTAACCTGCACGGAGCGGCAGTCACTACCATAAGAAGCTTGCTGGGCAGACTGGATGGACCATCTGGTCCTTTTCTGCCGTCATTACTGTGTTACTGTGCAATCCACAAAAAAGTCTCAGCAGGTCACCTTCTTAGCTCTACTGCATCCTCTTTTGCTCTTATTCCTAAGTCTCCTCTCTCTTATAGCCTAATTTGGGGTATTCCTTGTATTTTGAATCTATGGCTTGCGCCTTTTAGTTACTGACACGGTCTCCTGTTCTGAAATATTTTCTTCTCCTCCGCCTCCATGTCGGCTGTCCGTGCTGTATTCATGCTGCCCAGGCATCCCGGGGACAATCGGCAGAGGAACACACCCAATTTACCTAAGATTCGTAACGGAGGGAGTGAGAAGGAACGAAACTCAAATCAAGCCAAGTTTCTCTTTGGTTTTCCGAGTTATCTAAGTGTTTTTAAGTTTCGCAGCCTTGCAGCTCTCTCCCCACATCGCTGTGCTGTCTGGGTATTAACACATCAAGCACAGTGTTAAGCGCGAGCACTGTACAAATATTAATTATTAACCTTAATGAGGATCATCCTGGACTTACTGAAAGGGAACACTCTGCCTTCTGCCTGCAGACTGTAGTCACAAGATGATACCTAATACTCAAGGGGTTTGCCGGAGGACATGCGAAGGATACTGAACGCTTAACCCCCCAGAAATTCACCACTTTCCGTGGCTTCGATGTCGTTCATGCGTAGTCCTGACTGCATCCTGCATGCACGGACGGCGGCTGCACTGAGCTACCTCTCCAGGGCCAGACCTCCGGGGCGGGGGGGGGGGGGGGTGCAGCCTATCCCCGGACCCTCCTGCTCTCTCTTAAGATGCGCGACCACATTAACGGGTAACAAGCAGGGGCCGCCACAGGAGGCTGAAGCAATCACTGTCCTGCGACCCGACTCTCCTCAGACGCCTTCCTGCGTCCAGCTTCACCTCCCCTCAACCGAAAAGTGACGGCCCCCCCGCCACCGAAGGCTGGCTGAGCTGACCTCACAGCCTGGCCCGTCTGCGCGCGGTGCCGGCATTTCCGGGTCATTAGCTGGCCCACCATTCTCACTGGTTCAGCAAGTGGCCTAACCCCGCTGCTAAGAGCGAGGTCCAACTCCTGAACTGGGGTAAGTTTGCAGACTGTCAGACGTACCCGCGGCGTTAATCACAGATACTTGGCTTGATTACCACAGAATTAAAGGTCAGACACAAACCTGGGTATTGTCTCAAGTAATCCTTTTAACATAGGACAAACCAAAATATTAAAAAAGGTCAACCAAACGAGCTGTAGCATCAAAATCATAAACAGGTCTCTCTGACAACTTCTTTCTTGCCTTCTTTTCTCCATATTTAAGGAGAAGACACAGCAGCCAGAGGACTCTGGTAGTGAACTCCCACGAGTAGGCGGCCGGGTCCGTGCCTCGCCCAGGAGGTACTGGGTCAGGTGCCGCTGAATTTCCCTCTCCCAGGGATGACCCAGCCCTGGGGTTACTCAGATCTGTGGTACTTCCAGTTGAGGCTGAGGCTGACCCATCCTCTGAATGGGAGGAGCCGGCTCTCCCTGGGCTTCCTCACAGTAAGGACAGAAGCAAGAATCCAGGTCAGGCTGTGCAGCCCTAAATGCGAGAAGCAGCGCAGACAGAAAGGGGCTTAGGTTTCTTGGCTGCCAGCACCTGTGCACTCTGTCGGCTCGCGCTTAAAATTTTATGCGCACAGATTTCGGGCGCCTAGGCAGTATGTGGCGAGGCGCACACACAGTCCGTGCGCCCGGCTTTACCTGTATTCTGCACTTGGTAGGTTGCGTGTGTTTACGTACACACAGCGCGTAAATGTACACACAACGCGCGTGCAGAGCCGACACTGCGCGCACCGACGTTCTACGGAGGGCAATACAGCACGCATAGAGACGCACACCAAGATGGCAGCGCTGCCGCGGCCTACCACACAGTGTGCCAACCAAGCCTAAAGCCAGGGCCTAACCCACTGGGGGCCGCTCAACATGCTCAGAAGCCACTTCCCCTTACCCCAATGGGATCGGGAACGACGTCGGTACAGCTCGCCCAGCTAGGAGACTGGAGGACGTCTTACCGAAAACCCATCCAAATGTCTCTAATCGGGAGGTAAATCTTTTTTTTCTTACCTGGGCTCATCGCTTACCGGCTGAGTACAGAGATGGTCTCCGGCTGCGGGGGGGGAGGGCTTTGGCTGTCACCACCACGCTCGGCTTCCTGCACCCACTGCCTTTCAGCTGCTTAAGCAGCAAAGTCCACGCTGGGAACCAGCTACCGGCCCAAGGCTCCCCTCTGAGGGATCTCGGAAATCACCTCAGGAATTCTCAGCTGGGGGAGGGACCCTTAGGTATCACCTCAGGAGAGCGGGGCTCAATCTTTTCTCCAATTTAAATGTAGAATTTCTCCTTCCAAAAAGTACAGCAATCCCCATAGGGAAAGCACATCCATCATCTGCTGGAGACGGAGAAAAACAGAAGAGCTGAGGTCACTGCAGGGATGTATGTAGGGTGATGTCAGCTTTGAAACCTGACTCCGTCTCCATCTGCTGGCAGGGGAGCATAACCTATTGGTCCTGAGTACATCTGGCTAAAACACTAGGAAATTTCAGGATGTAGAAGACATGTCCCAAAAACATGCTGGATTCTTTGTAACGCTCCCAGAAAGCTAACAGAATCTTTGTAGTGTGCAATACCTACATAAGAAATTGCCATACTGGGTCAGACCAAGGGTCCACCAAGACCAACATCCTGTTTCCAACAGAGGCCAAAACCAGGCCACAAGAACCTGGCAATTACCCAAACACTAAGAAGATCCCATGCTACTGATGCAATTAATAGCAGTGGCTATTCCCTAAGTAAACTTGATTAATAGCAGTTAATGGACTTCTCCTCCAAGAACTTATCCAAACCTTTTTTGAACCCAGCTACACTAACTGCACTAACCACATCCTCTGGCAACAAATTCCAGAGCTTTATTGCGCGTTGAGTGAAAAAGAATTTTCTCCGATTAGTCTTAAATGTGCTACTTGCTAACTTCATGGAGTGCCCCCTAGTCCTTCTATTATTCGAAAGTGAAAATAACCGAGTCACATCTACTCGTTCAAGACCTCTCATGATTTTAAACACCTCTATCATATTCCCCCTCAGCCATCTCTTCTCCAAGCTGAACAGCCCTAACCTCTTCAGCCTTTCCTCATAGGGGAGCTGTTCCATCCCCTTTATCATTTTGGTTGCCCTTCTCTGTACCTTCTCCGTCGCAACCATATCTTTTTTGAGATGTGGCAACCAGTGATAGCATTACACCTGTAGGAGTAATTAGTGCCTGGAGCGGGAGGGTGATACTAATTACTCTTACAGGCGTAATACTAATAGACAGCCTGCACACAAGGAGCATGAGGTTCCTGGAGAATAAGGGCAGAGCCGAAGGAAACTTTTACTCTTTAATCCAGATCAACTCACCGCTCTGGTTAGTGCATGGCTAAGGGCTTTGCACGCGTGAGATGCCAGGGAGAGAGAAAGAGTCACCCTGAATTCCTCGTGTTTTTATTCTTTCACTAAAACGATTTCAGAGGCTAAAGGATTGGAGAAAATACAGTATATATATCACAATAATACTGCGTCTTATGCACCTCTGGGCTATGGGATCAGTATGGTTTGCCTGTTTGGCAATGGATATAAAATATGTCTTCATGTGTAGACCCTGGCGTTGCCCCTTCCTAGGAATCTGACAGCACAAAGGACAATCAAAGTCTTGCCTTGCACTCAGGCTCCACCTTCTTATCTAAATCGGGATGCTGACCTGTAAATAAGGTCACGGACTGAGGGACATTTTTCTTGCACAAACAAATCATTGTGAACATTTCTGCCATGGAAAAAAATTAAGAATCAGAGGAGAGGAGAGAGCATGGAGGGGGTCGCGGTGTCAGCGGCAGCAGCACGAGGAGCCGCGTGTCCTCACCACAGACCCAGGCCAGCAGTGCCGCCGCAGCACCCGAAGCCGGGTTTGTGATGAGCAGTCAGACAGAGGATGGGTGCTGACATTGTCTTTAAGACCGTGCTAAGGGTTACGTTTGGTTTTTTTTATAACTGGTATCTGCTTTGAGGTTTTGGCAATTAAAAGTGGGCAATCAAATGTAATTCAAATAAGATCAATAGGGAGAGAGCTGGTGCCTCTGGACCCCAAAATCACTGGATTCCAGTCCTGGCTGAGACGTTTCCCATTCTGTTACTGGTTTACCCTCCCCCGCCTCAAATGGATTAATCAAGATAAAAAGCAGAAGCCTCCAGGGTGCGCAATTTCCCCTAAAGATCCTTTGGGGGTCAGAGAAATTGGGGGTGGGGGGTGGGGGATGGGACCCCCCCCCCGGGACGTATCGCCAGCTGCACATGCCGAGCCTCCTTACCGCTTCCCGCAGGCACAGCCTCTTCAGCTCCTCCAGCCGCTGCTGCAGCGTCTCCTCCAGCGCTTCCTGCCTGCTCCTCAGTGCGGCCAGCAGGTCCTTCTTGGCAGACTGGGAGCTGTCCGACTCCTGGGAACCTGACAACAAAACAGAGAAGTCACGGGGACGGCCGAGAGCAGAGTCCACAGCTGGAGCAGGCGCGGATTCCCTTGCAAGCCTGCGCCCACCCCCTGGGAGGTGGGAATCTGGCACCGCTCCAGCTTCCAGCTGCGCTCGCTGCATGCACAGCACAGATTTCTTGTTTTCTAAACGCTTCACACAAGTCCTCTTCTTACTGCAAGCAGTTCAAGTGCAGCCTCCCCACAAAAACATTATTAATCTATTAACAAGCATAAGGGGAAAAAAGCTCAGTAGTAAGTGGCGAGAGATTTCTTACACGAGCGCTCTCGTCTGCTAACTGCACAGTACTGGGGACCCGGGGTGCTCGGGGACCGACCTTCCCTACAGACGGGCCCACAGGAGCATCTGTGACCGCTGCTTTCAGATTATTTCCCCAAGGTTTCATCCTGGCTTTCCCGCTCAGCTTTAACAGGTTTCAAGGAAACGTTTACTGTTAAAAGTCCTTTCACGAACAGGCGGAAAGTATCAAACCCTCCCCTGTGAAAGGAGGAATCTGCTTTGCACACATTGATCCCTGTGCTGAACGTCTGCACCGAACCGATGCTACCAAAAGATAGCGCTTTAAACCACAAACTAAGGTTGAATTAAAAAAGGAGCACAAACATCGTATGTGGCAAACCCCAAATCATCTCTTGAAAGAGAGCGTGTGCGTTCCTGATCTGATCTGCCTCTCCTGGACCCTGCGGACGGACCACAGAGGGTTTTAATGTTTAAAAGAAAACCCCTAACGGGACCGAACGTGGCACGCAGGCGCCGCTGGGAGCAGGTGCATCTCTCAGGCCACGTACGGCGCGGACACGAATTCCTTTTAATCTACGGGAAGCAGCGTGAGTGGAGCCGACCAGCAGCGCCCTGGGTTCACGGGGGGGGGGGGCTGGCACGTGAACACAGCAGTGCGCAGTGCTTAGCAGGAAGGGAAGACGGCCTGCCCAACACGCCTCCATCTCTGGCCAGGGACCACGCGTGCTTGGAAAACAAGGGGGCGGTTTTCATCCCTACGACGGGTAGAAAAGGCCCTGCTTGTTAGCTCTATATTCAAGTGTCACGTCTACCAGTGTCTTTTAGCTATTTTGATCCCTACATAGTATCCTGACGTGAGGCAAGTCTGTATCGTGCACAGCCTGCCGCCCCCTGCGATTTCAGGGTTACAGGGAGTTCCAGAAGAGTCTCGGGCAGAGCTCAGGATCTGCTTTAACCCCAAGACAGCTCCTCCGCGCCCCTGCAAGCCCTGCCTGCCATGGAAGGCTTTTCCACCCCAAACTTTATTGAATCTCGCAGGCTTATTAAAGAAAAAAAAAAAAAAAAGCAAGATTTCACAATTCAGAAATAGGACAAAATCCCGTGCTAGGGGTTTAGGAAGGAGGAAAAAGATGTAAGAGGGAGAATGCACCGCCCTGGAAGTTTGTGGAAGGACGAGGAAGCAGTCGCCAGCACAAACAGAGAAACTTAGCAGAAAATCTCTCAGTCCCTAGTGAGGAAGTACAGCCGGGGACTGCAGTCTAACAGGGAGGGCTATGGCGCACGTCAAGCAGCGAACGTCACGCTGATATTCCACTGCATCTTGCAAATTATCCCCTAGATTCCCACCCTTATTACAATCACCTGCTTTGCATGCATGAATTTTGCAAATCCATGTAAAGCAGCTCATGCACAGCTAATCCCATGTAAATGCATTAACATGGCCGCCACGTTAATTTAGCTACAGCTCCTGGGTAAACTTTAACCCAACGTGGGAGCCTCAGGACCCTAACGGTGGTCCTGATGCTCCTGAGTTAGATTTAAAGGGCTAAAAAAGGGAGCCTAACATTAATGCAGGGGTCAAACCCGATCCCCTTCCTCAGCCCAGGGCCACCACAGCCAAGTTTAAAACGCTGCTTGGCTGACTGCACAATGCCAGCCTCCCAGACCTGCGTACAAGGGCCCCTCCCATGGAAGAACCTGCTGGCTTAGTGCATCCAGGGCTAAGTGTGCACCCGAGACCATGCCTCCAGTGCTGCAGTAAAGTAATAAACGCCGCCTCTTACTGGATGACCTTTTCCTGGCATCTGGCTAAGAGGGCCGATTGATTTGGGTCACAATGAAAAGCTGTTGGATTGCAAAAGTCTATTCCCCAGAGTGCTTTCTGGAGTGGAAGCTTAATCTGACAGGGACTCCTTGTATCATGGACAGCGTCCTCTTCCCGTCCCTTTAAGAGCTGCAGAATAACTTAAGATGTGGAGTTTAAGAGGGACGCATCGCTTGACGAGAGCGCGTGGCGTAATATTACCGCTGCCCCTGAAGGAAGAAGCACCCAAGATCCGCGGTCAGCTGGGCGAGAGCTCTGCAACGCCCCTGGGGGTGCCCGTAGCTCTCCACACCTGCCACCAACAGTACAAGCCTGGAAAGTCCGCGGCTTTGAAGATCTGCAATTGCTGTGGCCTCCAGCCAGCGCCAGGTGCATTAACCTACATACGATGAAAAGCACGGGCTGGAGCCCTTCCAACACTGCTATGCGCACTCAAAGGCTCCAGATAGTTAAGCCCCCAACCACAAAGCTCTGCAGCCTCAAACAGATTTATGAGCTCCAACCAGCAGGCCAAGCCATAAACTAGATCCGTACACCAAAAGCAGCCCCCTCCCCTTAAAAAAAATAACTACAGCAAGCAATAAGACAGAATCTTTACTCAACGTCAACTGCAAGGGATAGATCCCATCCAAAGAAGCCGTAACAGCCACAACTAAAAAGGATTAGCAGGGACGTGCAATGAGAACAGACGTTCTTCTAACGACCACCCAAATGCCCATGACCTGCACAACACTGAGGATTAACATCACTGGAGTTCCCGGTTCTATGCATCACATGTGCCGGCAGGAAGGAGCCCCCACCTACCGTCCCACCCTTAGAGGGACAGGCACAGGCGTTCCTTACACTTAGCAGAGAACAGGTTTATTGTTTCATCAAAAACTCCTGCGGAAATAAGAAAGCTCATGCAGAGAACAAACTAAGACAACCCAAAGGCCCAGGGATCTGTTCTGGGACTGATGCTTTTTAATAAATAATCTGGAATGATCTGGAAATGATCTGGAAATAGGAACAACAAGTGAGGTGATCAAATTTGCCAATGACACAGTTATTTAAAGTTATCAAATCACAAGAGAATTGTGAGAAATTGCAAGAGGACCTTGCAAAACTAAGAGACTGGGCCTGCAAATGGCAAATGAAATTTAATGTGGACAAGTGTAAAGTGATGCACTTAGGGAAGAGAAACCCAAATTATAGCTACAAAATGCAAGGTTCCACATTAGGAGTCACTCCTCAGGAAAAGGATCCAGGAGTCATCGCTGATAATATGTTGAAATCCTCTGCTCGGTGTGCAGCAGCAGCAGCCAAGAAAGCAAATAGGATGCTCAGGATTATTAGGAAAGGAATGGAGAATAAAACAGAGAATATCATAATGCCTCTGTATCACTCCATGGTGCATCCTCATCTTGTGTTCATATATCATACACAAACAGAATGCTGGGGATTATTAGGAAAGGAATGGAGAATAAAACAGAGAATATCATAATGCCTCTGTATCACTCCATGGTGCATCCTCATCTTGTGTTCATATATCATACACAAACAGAATGCTGGGGATTATTAGGAAAGGACTGGAGAATAAAACAGAGAATATCATAATGCCTCTGTATCACTCCATGGTGCATCCTCATCTTGTGTTCATATATCATACACAAACAGAATGCTGGGGATTATTAGGAAAGGAATGGAGAATAAAACAGAGAATATCATAATGCCTCTGTATCACTCCATGGTGCATCCTCATCTTGTGTTCATATATCCTACACAAACAGAATGCTGGGGATTATAAGGAAAGGAATGGAGAATAAAACAGAGAATATCATAATGCCTCTGTATCACTCCATGGTGCATCCTCATCTTGTGTTCATATATCATACACAAACAGAATGCTGGGGATTATTAGGAAAGGAATGGAGAATAAAACAGAGAATATCATAATGTCTCTGTATCACTCCATGGTGCATCCTCATCTTGTGTTCATATATCATACACACACAGAATGCTGGGGATTATTAGGAAAGGAATGGAGAATAAACAGAGAATATCCTAATGCCTCTGTATCACTCCATGGTGTGACCTCATCTTGTGTTCATATATCATACACAAACAGAATGCTGGGGATTATTAGGAAAGGAATGGAGAATAAAACAGAGAATATCATAATGCCTCTGTATCACTCCATGGTGCATCCTCATCTTGTGTTCATATATCATACACAAACAGAATGCTGGGGATTATTAGGAAAGGAATGGATAATAAAACAGAAAATATCATAATGCCTCTGTATCACTCCATGGTGCGACCTCATCTTGTGTTCATATATCATACACAAACAGAATGCTGGGGATTATTAGGAAAGGACTGGAGAATAAAACAGAGAATATCATAATGCCTCTGTATCACTCCATGGTGCATCCTCATCTTGTGTTCATATATCATACACAAACAGAATGCTGGGGATTATTAGGAAAGGAATGGAGAATAAAGCAGAGAATATCATAATGCCTCTGTATCACTCCATGGTGCATCCTCATCTTGTGTTCATATATCATACACAAACAGAATGCTGGGGATTATTAGGAAAGGAATGGAGAATAAAACAGAGAATATCATAATGTCTCTGTATCACTCCATGGTGCATTCTCATCTTGTGTTCATATATCATACACAAACAGAATGCTGGGGATTATTAGGAAAGGAATGGAGAATAAAACAGAGAATATCATAATGCCTCTGTATCACTCCATGGTGCATCCTCATCTTGTGTTCATATATCCTACACAAACAGAATGCTGGGGATTATAAGGAAAGGAATGGAGAATAAAACAGAGAATATCATAATGCCTCTGTATCACTCCATGGTGCATCCTCATCTTGTGTTCATATATCATACACAAACAGAATGCTGGGGATTATTAGGAAAGGAATGGAGAATAAAACAGAGAATATCATAATGTCTCTGTATCACTCCATGGTGCATCCTCATCTTGTGTTCATATATCATACACACACAGAATGCTGGGGATTATTAGGAAAGGAATGGAGAATAAAACAGAGAATATCCTAATGCCTCTGTATCACTCCATGGTGTGACCTCATCTTGTGTTCATATATCATACACAAACAGAATGCTGGGGATTATTAGGAAAGGAATGGAGAATAAAACAGAGAATATCATAATGCCTCTGTATCACTCCATGGTGTGACCTCATCTTGTGTTCATATATCATACACAAACAGAATGCTGGGGATTATTAGGAAAGGAATGGAGAATAAAACAGAAAATATCATAATGTCTCTGTATCACTCCATGGTGCGACCTCATCTTGTGTTCATATATCATACACAAACAGAATGCTGGGGATTATTAGGAAAGGACTGGAGAATAAAACAGAGAATATCATAATGCCTCTGTATCACTCCATGGTGCATCCTCATCTTGTGTTCATATATCATACACAAACAGAATGCTAGGGATTATTAGGAAAGGAAGGAGAATAAAACAGAGAATATCATAATGCCTCTGTATCACTCCATGGTGCATCCTCATCTTGTGTTCATATATCATACACAAACAGAATGCTGGGGATCATTAGGAAAGGAATGGAGAATAAAACAGAATATCATAATGCCTCTGTATCACTCCATGGTGCATCCTCATCTTGTGTTCATATATCATACACAAACAGAATGCTGGGGATTATTAGGAAAGGAATGGAGAATAAAACAGAATATCATAATGCCTCTGTATCACTCCATGGTGCATCCTCATCTTGTGTTCATATATCATACACAAACAGAATGCTGGGGATTATTAGGAAAGGAATGGAGAATAAAACAGAGAATATCATAATGTCTCTGTATCACTCCATGGTGCATCCTCATCTTGTGTTCATATATCATACACAAACAGAATGCTGGGGATTATTAGGAAAGGACTGGAGAATAAAACAGAGAATATCATAATGCCTCTGTATCACTCCATGGTGCATCCTCATCTTGTGTTCATATATCATACACAAACAGAATGCTGGGGATTATTAGGAAAGGAATGGAGAATAAAACAGAGAATATCATAATGCCTCTGTATCACTCCATGGTGCGACCTCATCTTGAGTATTGTGTGCAGTTCTGGTCACCACATCTCAAAAAAAGATAAAGCAGAATTAGAAAAGGTACAGAGAAGGGCGACCAAGATGATAAATAATATTTAGAATGTTAAATGATTTTACTTTTTAATTAATCTATGTGTTTAAGCTTTATTGTCAGAAATATTGTGAAGATGTTATTGTAAACACCTTTTATTTTTTTGTAAACCGATGTGATATTATATTTTGCATGTCGGTATATAAAAATTAAAAAGGAAAAAGAAAGAGGATGCAACGTTTCCCCTATGAGGAAAGGTTAAAGAGGTTAGGACTCTTCAGGTTGGAGATGAGACGGCTGAGGGGAGTTAGGATAAAATACCAGGTATTGCATTTACAACTAATAAGAGAAAATATTTTTGAGCTTTGGTTTTCCTTCCATTCATGAACTTGGTGGGAACCTCCATATAATTGTAAACATGTGTGTACACATACATAAACATACAGACAAACACACTAACACCCACCCACCCGCACATGAAGGGCATTCATACTGTCAGCGAATGGCTGAAAGCCCCGGTTTTCTCTCTTCAAGTTACTGAAAGGAGAAGGAGAGACAGAGAGACAGACAGACAGAGAGAGAGACAGACAGAATATACAGAAACAGACCCCACACACACAGATCAAAGCTCGTCAGATAGAGACATACACTCCTCACCACTCCCAGGGAGAGAGAGACATAAGAACATAAGAACCTGCCATGCTGGGTCAGACCAAGGGTCCATCAAGCCCAGCATCCTGTTTCCAACAGAGGCCAATCCAGGCCATAAGAACCTGGCAATTACCCAAACACTAAGAAGATCCCATGCTACATACACACATCATATACAGAAACAGACCCCACACACAGACCAAAGCTAGTCAGAGACACACACATTCCACACCATCTCCAGGGAGAGAGACATACACACATCATATACAGAAAGAGACCCCACACACAGACACACACTCCTCACGAGAGAGAGAAGGAGAGAGAGAGAGAGAGAGAGTGCGCGAGTCATAGGCACATCATATACAGAAAAAGAGACCCCACACACAGACCAAAGCTCAGTCAGAGACGCTCATTATAATATAGAATTGACGGCAGAAAAGGCCCAAATGACCCACCCAGTCTGCCCAGTAGGCTTTTGCCAGTATCTGCTGCACTGGGCAGGTTACCCTCGTGCTTATCAATTTCCCAGACTGTAAAACGTCGGGGCCCTCAGATGCTGTTTGAATCCAATTTCCCTTAACCATTGCCGTGGAAGCAGAGAGCAATGATGGAGCCGCATCAAAAGTATCAGGCTTAGTGATTAAGGGCAGTAAAAGCCGCCCCAGCAAGTTACCCCCGTGTTTATTTGTTCCCCTTGTTGGTTGCTCTCTGAATCCATTTCCCTGCCGCTGATGGAGCTGCATGAAGCCGGGATGCTCCACGCCACAATGGTCCCATGCTAGAAACTCCCTCCCACGCTGCCCAAACTGCTTTTCTTTGCTTTTTTCACCCATTTTCCTGCTTTTCTCTTTTTGTATTTTCCTTAGTTTGCTGATCCTTATTTTCTCGTGCTTTGATTTGCTTAACTTTACTTTTCTACATTTTGCCAATGTTCTCCCTTGCCCATCTCTTTCCTCCCTCCCCTCCTTCTCTCTGGCCCCCCTGCGTATTCCCCTCCCCTACCTCACCACGTCCTTTTCCCCCCTGACAGGCAGTGGCTGTGATCCCCCGCCCCCCCCCGGGCTGTGCAGCACCGCGGCGACTCCTCCCCATGTCCGGTTCTGCCCCAGAGGAGGCGGCTTCCCACCTGGGCCCGGTCCGGCAGAAGCAGCTCCTCTCTCCCCGGGCCACCCAAAGAGGCGCGTGGCTAAGCCGTGGCAGGGCTTACAGTGACGTGGCCGCGCCCAGGCCTCCACGGCACCGAGACTCCACAGTGCAGCCATTTTTATATCCCTGATTGGCTGCCCAATGTGCCCCCCCCGGGAGCATCCACTGGACCCTGATCTATCCCTTGGGGTCCTGCCAGGCACTTGTGACACAAATTGGCCACAGGATACTGGGCCTGATGACCTTTGGTCTGATCCAGTATGGCGAGCCTTATGTTCTTATGACCCAACACCAGTAGGGCTCGACGTCAGGGGTGTCTGGATTTATTTGGCAGGGGGGGGCACTGGTTAAAAAATAAATAATAATCTCTATGTTTATTGTGTGTTAAACATCAATAAAAGCCAGAAGTCTGATGTGTGAGATATTCAGTTCTCTCATGGGTCCCCCACCTCCTGACCCTAAAGAAACTGTTCGTGAAACGTGCCCCTCCTCCAGCACGCGGACTAACAGCTATTTTTATACTTTTATTCAGTTTTGAATTTGTCTTAACCACAATCCTTCCTGCGAATCAGAGTTGCAAAGGGACGGGGCACGAGTGAGAATGCAACGCGTTACCTGTGGCAGATCTGAGGGGGCGACTTTCAAACCTGGATGTCAAGAGGCCTTCCACTGGACGCTGGACAGATTATTCCATGGAAAATGTGCTAGAAGGTGGCTGACGAGGGGCGAGGGGATACTGGGGACACGAAGAGGAGGAGAAGCAGAGCAACGGTGAACAAGAGCAGGCAGACCATGAACAGAGGTACGAGGACAGCGGAAGGAGACCAAACACAGAGCAACGAGGGTGATCCAGGGCTGAGGGAGACTTCCAGTGGGTACACTGGGGGGTTCTCTTTCGTTGCAGTGGACATCGATCAGATTTTGGGAGATCGGCTGGGAGACTGATCAAGAGGAAGAGAAGATGCCTTTGCCTGAAGGCCTGCAATATATCGCCCAGGTCTCTCCCCTTGTCTGAGGAAGACATGTTCAGATTCTTAAGTGTCTTCTCATGACCTCTGGTGTTGACTCTGAAGCATCTGATAGTGTTTCTCTGGACTGCCTCCACCTATCTAAATCCTCCTAGAGGTACGCAACAGTGATGCCCTCTCCCTGTGCCCCTAGCATCCCTCTGGGTCTGGCCTGCATCTCGTTGCACTGTTCTGCTACCTTGAAATGGGATATAAATCAGTCTTAGGTCTCGTTCCTGCTCTGTGGAAATCAGAACGTTACTCCCACCATCTACTGCGGCCTTGGATTCCTGCACCCCAACTGCATAACAAACTCAGCTGACCACACCGTACAGTTTATTGGATCTCGTCTGATGCTATTTATTCCTTCAGAGGTGACATTTGCAAAAGGACGATTTCCTACTCATCCCTCCACCCTGGTGTGAGGTGGGGCCCACAGGCATGAAGAGAATCCGAGCAGAAACGCAAGCAGAGGCGGGAAGGTAAAGCATGTCAGTCTGGGACAGAGGCGGGGGATGCTCGTGGCTCATTTTTACTGTGCATTACACCAGTCGTAGACGCCAAGCTGCTGAGCCAGGAGCTTTGACCTCTCCAGCTGAAAAAGCAAGATAGAAACAAACGATGAGGATTTGCCCAGGAGAGGCTGGATACGTGGCAATGCCGCGATATCTACTGAACAAGGGGCCCCAAAGCACCTGAAGAGTGCTGTGAAAGCTTGGGTACAACACAAATTTTCCGCATGACAGCCCTGAATCCGTGGTGCAGACGCATACGGCACAGACAGCTTTAAACCGGAGCCTCCAGGCTTAGCTCCCTGCAACGGGCAAACCTCATGATCCCAGCCCGTTTGTCAGTAAATAGCCACGGGGGCCGTGTCTCGTCTTTTGCCAGAAAATCCTGCAAGAGGCAGGATGCAGGCCGTGCAGAACAATGAACACTGGCACATCTCTCTCTGGGTTAATACCTCGGATATCACAGCCGAGCAGTGCCCGTCGCCTCCCCAGACAGAGGATGCGCACTATTCACGTCCTGGCAGAAGGCCGGCCTGCTCAGCCACTTTTTCCCAGGGAACAAAATACTCCTCCTCGTTTCAGGCTCCAGGTAAGAGCAGCAGCGCAGAAGAGGAGATTTTCAAGAGAGATTTGGGGTTTTTCTGTTTTTTTAGATAACTCATTAGAAACCTCTCCTTTGTCCAGATTTACGTTTTAAATTTAAATCACTCCCCTTTCCAAATCCGAACTCGAGCCGTGGTTACACGGGCACAGCGATGCTTTTCCCTGCCCGAGAAGGCGGAGTGACCTTCCCAAGGTCATAGGTCATAGCGTGGGTGGGAAGAAGCAGGGGCTCAGCTGTAACCACAGAGCACTGCGCCAGCTTCAACGCGTGCGAAACAAACACCCAAAAGAGATCAGAACAGTGCAAAGCGAGGAGTTAAGGGAGGCTCAGGGCGGCAGCTAAAGCAGCACAGGAAGAATGGAATTAGATCAGAAGAAAAAGGAGAGCGAGGAAGAAAGCCACAAACTGATGTGAAGCAGGCCTCTCTCTGGGAAAACCCCTTTAACATCTCGTTAAGTGTTCTCTCTCTACTCTCACTCTCTCGGGTTTGATCCTGCAGGGCCGAGGAGAGGAAGAGGAGCCAGCAAGACGTGCAGGGAAGCCAGAACCAGCTCCAGAAAAATCGACGCAAGCCACGAAAATCCGGGGCAGGTCGCAGCCGTGCTGTGGAGGAGGAGGAGGAGGAGGAGGAGGTCCTTTGGCTGTTCTGGGTTTGGGAACTTAAAGTCCAAAGCGCTGTGGAACTGTGGCCTGGCCTCGCACGTTCCTTCCCAGGCCTGGATCACTCAGCAGCCTCCTTGTCGCATAATTACCGCCGGCTCACTAACTGTCCGGCTAGGCTGCCAGCAGCTGACAGACAGGATAAGGCTCCAGAGTTATTTGCGTGTAATCCCAGGAAAGGAGCAAGCAGGTCTACCAGCCAGGGGTTATCATCAGGAAGCGCTCACGGGCCCACCCCTTCCTCTACAAAAATGCTAAAAAATCCCAGAAACGGGTCAGATCTGTAGCCATTTGATGAGTTCAGGTGCTGCCAAGAAAAGTGAAGCAGCAGCACCGGCGGCAGCCAAAGAAAATGCAATTGTGCGCGGTGTCCTGAGGCTCGTCAGAAGCAGCTCCGGGGCTTCCTCGTCGGGAGACTTTTAGAAGGCCGAGGTTTAGATCACAATCCTCAGCACCACCACCACCAGAGTCTCTTGTTCAGCTGCGTGGGGGACGTGGGCTGACCAGCCTGCGATACAGAACCGCACCTGAGAAAGCAGCAATCCAGGGGTGGCTTTAGCAACAGCTTTTGACCACTGCTCCCACGAGTAACGGCGAGTGCGTTGTCAAAAGAGCAGTCTCTGCGGTTCCTCTCTTTGGCTCGTGGCTTCACCGGTTCTCGTGGCCTTGCCAGGTGGATCGAAAACAAGAACAGAGCAATGGCCGTGCCTTCACACTCCCGTCTAGTGGTTACGTTTAAAAAAAAAAACAAAAACCTTCAGACAATTCTCAAAATAATTCTGGGAACAAACGTTAGACTTTAGCGCCCTCTCCTCACCTGCTGAGTCAGGCAGGTTGGTCTCCTGCAAGAACGCACTTCAGCAACTTTAATTAACGGACGGGAGAGGTAAGAGTTTCCGGCACAGACGTGCAGAAGAGCTGCAGTTCGGCGCGTTGCCACCGCTCGTTCGGCCCAAGCATCGCATTTCCTGCAACTGCTACACCGCAAAATGGGTGCAAGCCCGACCTGGACAAAGCACAGCGGCACCTCGTCTGCCGGATCCCTAGCAGGGTAACTTTCAAAGCTGCCTGCAGACGTCTGGGGGCGCTGCACCCATCTTCCAAGCCGGGAGTACAAACCTGCTGCAGTCACTTGCGCTTTTTCTGCAGGAAACCCACAAGCTGCGCCCCCTCTCGTCCTTCCCCGGGACCGTGGAGGGGAAGCTTCAGCCGGGCGATTCACCCGGGTAGCGCGATCCTCCCCATCGCTTGCACGGTCCTCTCAGTGCGTTCCTTCTCCCCCTCCCCGAGTCCCTGCCTGTTTGAGACGTTCTCTTCCCCTGGAAGCTGTCTGACCTGCTCTCTTCCGGACGGACACGTTCAGGGACGAGATGCAAGTCGCTGGGGCAGAAAAGAGTCACGTCTCCTTTCTCCGGCTGCCTTGGTTGATCTCACAAGAGGCTTTCAGGATTCCCAACCCATGTAAAGCACATTCTGGATTTTCGTAGATTAAAAACGAGCCATTTCCAGCATTCAGCTCATAAAAAAAAAACAAACCCCAAACCACCACCTTACTTTTGTCATGAGTTTGGTAAGACAAACAGTGTTTAACATGCTAATTACTGAGAACACGTAACGAATACCTAACACCTTTATCAGGGTGAGCCAGCTCGACAGAGAGCAAGTTACTGGGATTTTACTTCATTGCTCCTTTTCTGATACTTCTGCCTGGCCTCAGCTTTGACAGAAATACACTGGCCCTCCTCTCTCTCTTGTTTCCAAGGCTAATTCCATTTATCTACAAAATCCGCCTAACTCGTGTGGGTATAGCCACGGTGCATGCAGGCAGAGGGGGACTATCTCCCCAGTTACCCCCTGCCTACACTACTGCAGATGAAGGTGTCTACCAGCTGCCAGCAGTACCAGCCTGACAGCCTGCAGGATATCGCTCCTTCTCCCCCAGCTGAGAAACGTACACAAGCCGGCCTGCAGCCCACCCTAGGAAGCCTCTCCCTGATTCTCAGGCCTGTGCACTACAACAGATGAGAAAACACAAAGCAGCTTGTTAACAGGCGTCATATTTTTGGCACATCCATTAAAAGCGGCAGGCTAGTTTTAAAACGAGCAGGCACACTCCCGTACACAAACGTATCTGGGCGCGAGCGAAGATACGCTGGAGTTTGAGATCGCGCGCGCGCGTGAGCGCGCTCCTAATTTTTAAGATGTTCTCAAGCGAGCCTCGCGTGCACGCGTCTACCTCAGGACTTTCAAACATGGCTCGCACTAGGTACGTTCCCAGTTAATATCCAGACCCCTCTGGTTCTTCATTGGACCACTTAGCCTGGGGCATTTCACCTTTGCTTTTCGGGCTAGAATTCTTCCCAATTTCGCGTGCACGCTGGAGAGGCTTGGAGGTTGATTTTTAAAAGCGCTGCTCGCACAAAAATGCCCACGTGTGCCCATCTGTGGGCCGCGCACCATCAGCGTGGATTACGCGTGTACGTACCCGTGCGGGCATGGAAAATAAGGGGGGCGGAGCCTGGGCGTTCCGGGACGGGGCCAGCACTTGCGCTCGTAAACCCTCGTTTTTAATGCCAGACACCGCAGGGCGCGTCGGCTTCTTATCCGCGTAACTTTTACTGCCGCTCCTGGCGAGGAGCTCGTCTGCTGATCTCGCGTTTCAGGGCGTAAAGGACCGGGTGAGGGAGTCTGGGTGCACGGGGGGGGGGGGGGGGGGGGGGGGGGGCGTGCAGGATAAAGAACCAGAGGGGTCTGGATATTAACTGGCAACGTGCCTAGTACGAGCGTGTTTCAAATTACGCCTGAAACGCGAGATCAGCAGACGCGCTGCTCGCCAGGAGCGGCAGTAAAAGTTACGCGGATAAGAAGCAGACGCGCCCTGCGGTGTCCGGCATTAAAAACGAGGGTTTACGAGCGCAGGTGCTGGCCCCGTCCCGGAACGCCCAGGCTCCGCCCCCCTTATTTTCCATGCCCGCACGGGTACGTACACGCGTAATCCACGCTGATGGTGCGCGGCCCACAGATGGGCACACGTGGGGGCAATTTTGTGCCAGTAGCGCTTTTAAAAATCAACCTCCAAGCCTCTCCAGCGTGCACGCGAAATTAGGAAGCTTTCTAGCCCGAAAAGCAAAGGTGAAATGCCCCAGGCTAAGTGGGCCAAAGCCCCTCACCCCCCTAACAACTGAAGATCCCCGAGGTAGGGTCCTGCTTAGGAACTGTGCACCCCCTGCTACACCACCCCCTTCCCAGAGAACAAGGAAGCAGCCCACCAGATAACTTCTCCTCGCAAGACCCTCCCCCCCCCCAGGAGGACCCCCGCTCCTCAAGATTTACCCTTCCAGAATGGCACTGGCCGACCCTAGGGTCACAGGACAGGAGGAGGTCAGCAGGCAGCCCGCGCCAGTGCTATTCCCCGACGGCCCTCCAGGTATCCCTAATGAATATGCATGAGCCAGAGCCACGTGCGACGGAAGCACGGGGCATGCAAATCTGTTTTCAGACATATTCGTCAGGGATATCCTGAAAACGTGGCCCATTTGTGGCTCTCAAGGGCCGGAGGTGTCGGACGCCCCGACTCTGCGCGCCTGCAAGGACCTTAGCGCGTGGCGGGCTTATCCTTCAGTGAATGGGACCCTTACTACCCCAGGGGACTGAGCACACAGATGTCCGTCCGATACCAACGCCCCCTCCGACCTGCTCTTACTGCCGCTTCTGTATTTATTTCAAAGTGTGCGTAAGACTCTGTCCTAGAACTGCTTTCCATCACGTCTGCCGGGAGGTCGCTCCCTCGCCATGCTCGCCTCGTCCCTGAACGCATTTTCCTATGGAAAGTTGCATCTCCTTTATTACAGGCGGCCAAACGTTCGCAGCTGTCGGATCCCTCCACGCTGAGCTCTTTACACTCGCGTTGCCGACTCTGGACCATTTTAGCAGCCCTAGTGAAGGTGCGGCCTCTAGGATCCGCGTGGGACACTGATGTGTAGGCCCGGTACGGCCTCTAGGTGCGGCCTCTAGGACTCGCGTGGGACGCTGATGTGTAGGCCCGGTACGGCCTCTAGGACCGACCACAGGACTCGCGGGGGACGCTGTGTGTAGGCCCGGTACGGCCTCTAGGACCGACCACAGGACCGCGTGGGACGCTGATGTGTAGGCCCGGTACGGCCTCTAGGACCCGCGTGGGACGCTGATGTGTAGGCCCGGTACGGCCTCTAGGACCCGCGTGGGACGCTGTGTAGGCCCAGTACGGCCTCTAGGACTCGCGTGGGACGCTGTGTAGGCCCGGTACGGCCTCTAGGACTCGCGTGGGACGCTGTGTAGGCTCGGTACGGCCTCTAGGACTCGCGTGGGACGCTGAAGTATAGGCTCGGTACGGGCCTCTAGGACTCGCGTGGGACGCTGATGTGTAGGCCCGGTACGGCCTCTAGGACCGACCACAGGACTCGCGTGGGACGCTGATGTGTAGGCCCGGTACGGCCTCTAGGACCGACCACAGGACTCGCGTGGGACGCTGATGTGTAGGCCCGGTACGGCCTCTAGGACCGACCACAGGACTCGCGTGGGACGCTGATGTGTAGGCCCGGTACGGCCTCTAGGACCGACCACGGGACTCGCGTGGGACGCTGATGTGTAGGCCCGGTACGGCCTCTAGGACCGACCACGGGACTCGCGTGGGACGCTGATGTGTAGGCCCGGTACTCTGGCCATCAGCATCTCATTCTGCTTTTAACCAAGTTTCTGCCTGAGATTTTTATGGGGTATTTTTGTCTGAGGCGCCACGTTTCATGGAAATTTTTTTTTTTTTTATTTTATTTTAAAAGCTCACAGCTTTTATGGCCTGGATTTTGAGGACTCTTGGCTGGATTTTATATAAAAGATACCACAGAGTGCTGAGCCAAAACGTTAAAGCGTCCGGGACTGTATAGGCGGCCAGTTTGACTTATGGACGTGCACGGAATAAAAACGGCTCAAACCAGATCTGGGATGATTCTTGTTAAAAAGGAGCTTGGAAACGTGAACGATTGTTTGGAAGCTACGATCTCTTTGTGGTTTGATGTGCCGACGCTGTAAACCTGATCACTGGGGGCAGACTCTGCCAAGCCACCGACTGATGTTAAGGGGTTTCTTGTTCTCTGCTCCCCACGAGATAGAGACAGATTCAAGCAAAGGTCTTCCCAGGTACTGCCCCGAGAGCTGCCTACAGACCCCTTAATCTCCAGATACTGCCCCAAGAACTGCCCCATGCAGCTACAAACCCCTTAATCTCCAGATACTGCCCCAAGAACTGCCCCATGCTGGCTACAAACCCCTTAATCTCCAGGTACTGCCCCAGGAGCTGCCCCATGCTGCCTACAAACCCCTTAATCTCCAGGTACTGCCCCGAGAGCTGCCTACAAACCCCTTAATCTCCAGATACTGCCCCAGGAGCTGCCCCATGCTGCCTACAGACCCCTTAATCTCCAGATACTGCCCCATGCTGCCTACAGACCCCTTAATCTCCAGATCCTGCCCCGAGAGCTGCCTACAAACCCCTTAATCTCCAGGTACTGCCCCGAGAGCTACCTACAAACCCCCTTAATCTCCAGATACTGCCCCGAGAGCTACCTACGTACCCCTTAATCTCCAGGTACTGCCCCATGCTGCCTACAAACCCCTTAATCTCCAGGTACTGCCCCATGCTGCCTACAAACCCCTTAATCTCCAGGTACTGCCCCAAGAGCTACCTACAAACCCCCTTAATCTCCAGATACTGCCCCGAGAGCTACCTACAAACCCCCTTAATCTCCAGATACTGCCCCATGCTGCCTACAAACCCCCTTAATCTCCAGATACTGCCCCATGCTGCCTACAAACCCCCTTAATCTCCAGATACTGCCCCATGCTGCCTACAAACCCCCTTAATCTCCAGATACTGCCCCATGCTGCCTACAAACCCCCTTAATCTCCAGATACTGCCCCATGCTGCCTACAAACCCCCTTAATCTCCAGATACTGCCCCATGCTGCCTACAAACCCCCTTAATCTCCAGATACTGCCCCATGCTGCCTACAAACCCCCTTAATCTCCAGATACTGCCCCATGCTGCCTACAAACCCCCTTAATCTCCAGATCCTGCCCCATGCTGCCTACAAACCCCCTTAATCTCCAGATCCTGCCCCATGCTGCCTACAAACCCCCTTAATCTCCAGATCCTGCCCCGAGAGCTGCCTACAAACCCCTTAATCTCCAGATACTGCCCCATGCTGCCTACAAACCCCCTTAATCTCCAGATACTGCCCCATGCTGCCTACAAACCCCCTTAATCTCCAGATCCTGCCCAGAGAGCTACCTACAAACCCCTTAATCTCCAGATACTGCCCCATGCTGCCTACAAACCCCTTAATCTCCAGATACTGCCCCATGCTGCCTACAAACCCCTTAATCTCCAGATACTGCCCCAAGAGCTGCCTACAAACCCCTTAATCTCCAGATACTGCCCCATGCTGCCTACAAACCCCTTAATCTCCAGGTACTGCCCCGAGAGCTGCCCACAAACCCCTTAATCTCCAGGTACTGCCCCGAGAGCTGCCCACAAACCCCTTAATCTCCAGATACTGCCCCATGCTGCCTACAAACCCCTTAATCTCCAGATACTGCCCCATGCTGCCTACAAACCCCTTAATCTCCAGGTACTGCCCCGAGAGCTGCCTACAAACCCCTTAATCTCCAGATACTGCCCCATGCTGCCTACAAACCCCCTTAATCTCCAGGTACTGCCCCATGCTGCCTACAAACCCCCTTAATCTCCAGGTACTGCCCCATGCTGCCTACAAACCCCCTTAATCTCCAGGTACTGCCCCGAGAGCTGCCTACAAACCCCTTAATCTCCAGATACTGCCCCATGCTGCCTACAAACCCCCTTAATCTCCAGGTACTGCCCCATGCTGCCTACAAACCCCCTTAATCCAGGTACTGCCCCGAGAGCTGCCCACAAACCCCTTAATCTCCAGATACTGCCCCATGCTGCCTACAAACCCCTTAATCTCCAGGTACTGCCCCGAGAGCTGCCTACAAACCCCTTAATCTCCAGATACTGCCCCATGCTGCCTACAAACCCCCTTAATCTCCAGGTACTGCCCCATGCTGCCTACAAACCCCCTTAATCTCCAGGTACTGCCCCATGCTGCCTACATACCCCCTTAATCTCCAGGTACTGCCCCGAGAGCTACCTACTAACCCCTTAATCTCCAGATCCTGCCCCGAGAGCTACCTACAAACCCCTTAATCTCCAGATCCTGCCCCGAGAGCTGCCTACAAACCCCCTTAATCTCCAGATACTGCCCCGAGAGCTGCCTACAAACCCCTTAATCTCCAGATACTGCCCCATGCTGCCTACAAACCCCTTAATCTCCAGGTACTGCCCCATGCTGCCTACAAACCCCCTTAATCTCCAGGTACTGCCCCATGCTGCCTACAAACCCCTTAATCTCCAGGTACTGCCCCATGCTGCCTACAAACCCCCTTAATCTCCAGATACTGCCCCATGCTGCCTACAAACCCCTTAATCTCCAGATACTGCCCCATGCTGCCTACAAACCCCCTTAATCTCCAGATACTGCCCCGAGAGCTGCCTACAAACCCCTTAATCTCCAGATACTGCCCCGAGAGCTGCCTACAAACCCCTTAATCTCCAGATACTGCCCCATGCTGCCTACAAACCCCTTAATCTCCAGATACTGCCCCAAGAGCTGCCTCACCTTAATCTCCAGCCCGCGCCTCTGCCTCCCCAAGAGCTCAAACACCCTGCATCACTAACAGTCCAAAGGAAATAAGAAAGAAACAGACATTTATCCTGTAAAAGTGCGCATACGCGTGTATATAATTGTTTCCGAGGACTGTGCATTAATTTCCGGGGGCCCGCTGGGTTACCTCAGGGCTCTCGTGCTCAGAGCTAGGCGAGAAGCCTTGGAGAGACGCGCAGCTTCCTGCAGTAAAACCTGCGCTCCTCCCCGCCCCCCCCCACCGTCACCCCTCGCTCTGTGCTGCGAGCAGGCCCCGCTGTGCCTGCCGTCTCCGTAACGCGCCGCTTCCTACGAAAGATCTCAATGGAGAGATTCCTGCCCCCGGCAGAGCCGACCAGACGCAAATCAGAGAGACCGGGCGCGGACATCACACGCCCGCCCAGCGCTTAAAAAAAACTCAGTGCGACTGAAATTACAGGTCCCAGGGCACGGTCCCCCTCCCCCAGCTTCACACTTTTATATTTAAATAAACAAAAGCAGCCTCTGGCTATTGGCAACAGTCACGCGTTCAGTTCTTCTGGTGCCGTGCCATGGCCCGGTGAGTACAGGAAACAGTCAATCTTCTCTCTCCAGCAGGCCAGGAAAGGATTTTTAGTGACTTTCTAACCTTCTCTTGGGCTCCGCTCAAGTTAGTTGGCCGACTTTCAAATGTTATTCTGGGCCCCATGTGATGGGAATAAGGGAAACGTCATAAAATCCCATTAAAAAACACGTGAGCTGCCCTGTCGGGGCTGTGCAGAAAGAGCTTTACGTTTCTGCTTAAAAATGACAACTGTCCCTCCCGAGGCTGGGCCGCTGGCCAAAAATTGCAGGATCCTTCCCCCTCTG
This sequence comes from Rhinatrema bivittatum, assembly GCF_901001135.1. NCBI lineage: Eukaryota > Metazoa > Chordata > Amphibia > Gymnophiona > Rhinatrematidae > Rhinatrema > Rhinatrema bivittatum. The sequence goes on along the minus strand of NC_042623.1, from coordinate 9,827,733 downwards.
ACGGGTCTGCAGGGAGGTCAGGAAGCAGGGGCCCAGATCTGGCCCAGGGAAGAACGAGCGCTGCTCAGGACTCTCTCGTCGGGGGCCATGTCTACCCCCCCCCCCCCTTTCCTTATGCTCCTCGGGGCTTTCAGCTCAGCCAGAACCGGAGCTACAATACCACAACGGGCCTGCACCCCATTACCCAGCCCGGCAGCCGCCCCCGTGGTTCCCCCTCTGCACACGGTGTGTGTGTGTCCTGTAAGGCTGGGCCACTTCCTCCCTCGGCAGCCTCCTCGGCTGGGCTCCGGCACTGCCGCACACCGGGCCGCAGCGGGGAGAGCGTGCGAGGACGGCTGAAAAAATATCTGCACAACCCAGCACAGCAAAACGCTCTACTAGAAGCGTGCAAGCAGAAGAGTGACCCCCGGCCGAGCCCCTCCCGTGCCAAAGGGACTGAGGGGTCCTCTCCAGGTGGAAGGGGCAGTCTGTGTTGGTTTTCACCCATCTCGCCCCTGACTGGGCAGTTATACCAAGAGTCTTGTTGATCTGCTAAGCCCCCAGTCCTACAAGCCTTGCTCTCTCTCGGGAGTGTGTGAAGGATGTGTACGGCAGCCTTTGCACAAACACACACTTACTTGGAACATACAAACTAATAAAAACAGCATCACTTCAAATAATATTATTAACTTGAACACCTAAGTGCTGACAGAAAATGAAAAAACCTAAATTCTGCATAAAGTCATTCCCACAAAACATAGAAAGAAACAAAAATCAGGTATAAATTGTACGCCTTGCAGTCCATATAATATGTAAGAAAGTCTGTGACCAAGTGCGTATATAGTTCTTTTAGTAGGATTCAGTGATGATGTCAAGGCAGAATCTCTTAGCTCCTTAGATTAGATGCATGTGTATTAGACACTTCCCCTTCCGCTTAAGGGCCTGTCCCACACCTCTCTGAGCCCCGTCTGTGAGGAGCCTGTTCCTGGCTCCATTTAATGCCGTTCCCCTGCAGCTCGCCGGTCATTTGTGCTGCTTAACGGAAGGCGAAGAGCCCGCCACGACGGCAGGAACAGTAACCCCGACGTGGGGAGCCGCGGAGAGGAGTTTCCTGCGGGAGGGCGAGCGTGGACAGGGGGGGGGGGGGGGGGGGGGGGGGGGGGAAGTATCGTGTCAGCAGTGCGCGAGGCCTTTCCAGCAATGTCAGTCTCACACTTACCCGAAGACAAGAGGCTGCCGCTGCTGCCGCTGATAATTTTCCCTTTGCTTCCCATGTTGGCCAGCTTCGAGGTCTTTAATGTTCCAGTTTCAGTCAGGTCAATGGCAATGTCACTCAGGCTTCTCGCTGCATGGATTTTAGACTGGGGAGCAGGAAAAAAGATTTCGGTTTTACATTTCAGATTTCTCAATCCCCCCCCTTGGCCATGAATGAACACAGAGGGCTACTCCCAAAAGCGACCGAACCCAGCATTCACTCGACTGTTCGGGTTGTGCGCTTATCTCCTCCCCCAGACGCGCAGTGGCACCACACAAGCAGGCAGAAGCACCAACGCAGCAAGTGCACTAGCAAAAATAAGTGTGCAAGGGTTCTCGGGCGAGGGCACGGCTCGCTCTGGCGCGCTCATCTCCCCCAGGTGCACAGTGGCACCACACAAGCAGGCAGAAGCACCAACACAGCAAGTGCACTAGCAAAAATAAGCGTGCAAGGGTTCTCTGGCGAGGGCATGGCTCGCTCTGGCGCGCTTATCTCCCCCAGACGCGCAGTGGCACCACACAAGCAGGCAGAAGCACCAACACAGCGAGTGCACTAGCAAAAATAAGCGTGCAAGGGTTCTCTGGCGAGGGCATGGCTCGCTCTGGCGCGCTCATCTCCCCCAGGTGCACAGTGGCACCACACAAGCAGGCAGAAGCACCAACACAGCGAGTGCACTAGCAAAAATAAGCGTGCAAGGGTTCTCTGGCGAGGGCATGGCTCGCTCTGGCTCTCGTTGTACTTTGCATGAAAACCCGCGCGCCATGCTAGTTTATACATGTGGGAGTTGATGCGTTTAGGGAGTCGTTTTGCAATTCCTGCATTGGTGCAAAGCCCGTGGTACTTTCTACCCGCAGACTAAGCTTTGAAAATTGCCCAGAATAACTAACTCCCTGCACACATTTACCCGGGAGCTGCTCCCAAGTTACACACCTGCTTCAAATTATTCAAAAGTACGCGTGGAACTGCCCAGTCCTCCCCAGGTAAAGGCACGTTGTGTGTTATTTGTACATTTTGTTGGTTACTTATGCTGTACACTGCTCTGAGCTTTAGGGAGAGGCCGACCACAGCAAGAGAGAAAGACCTAAGCTCTCCTGTGCAAGCTGGGATTTAGCAACTTCCCACAAAAATGCCAGCAGCGTTGGCCCAGGTCCTGCTGAACTCCCGAGAGAAGCGCCAAAGCCCCGCAATGCCCATCCCCAGAAGTGGCAGCCTCCGCCTGCACCGGGGGGACGACGACACCGGAACATCCCGAGAGATTTTGCTCTCAGGCTTGTGTGAGGGGAAGGGGAGGGTGGGATATGGGGCTCCTTCCCCATGTGCAATTATTTGTACTTCTCTGAATTTCACCGAATCAAGACTGCAGAAGCCAGGTCACCTGACCCCTATTAATAAAACAGGCTTTCAGCCGCATGGATATACAAATAAAGGATAAATACAATACTCTGGCAGGAGCAGGGTTACCTGCCCTGCACCGCGGAAAGCATCGCTCGTTCTTCCCAGATTCAGCCCCAGCTGCTCATCTGCTTTCTCAGGGGGTCTGGGCAAATGGTTTTTAAACAACGCTGACAAGCATTTTCAGGGCTAACGCCTGCGGAAGAATTATCCGGAGACGGTGTTCTGGACGAGCTCACCTGCCCCGTCACCTCTGGATACTTCTTTGCATTGGTTTCTAGTGGACGGTCACAGCCTGCAGAGGGCTAAAAGTCTGCTGTGCAGGAGTAGCTGACGACACTTACTCCGCCACTTCTGAAAGGGCTTCTCTGCTCCGCCCTCTCATTCGTTCATACGCCACACGAATTTAGGAGTACAGACTAACTAAGTCATTTACTCCCAAAAATTAACTACTGCCGAAATAAATTACAAAACAAAAAAAACCTCGAGTAGGAAGTTAAAAACTCTCAAATCAAGTAACGCCTAATTGACCCTACTGGTACCCGAACAGGCCTGACCCATCATCTCCTCCGCTGACTGCTGGGAACCAATAAAGCTAATCCCATCAGCTCTTGACCAGTCACTCTCTCGTGCTGCCGAACCCACAATTTTCGGGCGTTCTGTCCTCCTCCCTCCTATTTTTGTAGCGAGACCATCTCTTAATCTCATCTGCTACTTGTACTTCTGACCCCAAGCCTGGAACTGTACTGCCAAATAGCTCAGAATCAGGGATGGAAGGGACCTCGAAGGCATCAAGGTGAAGTGCTGAATTAGGGCAGGGCTCTAAAATATCCACAACGAGTACTCAGCAGAGGTTCTGCGTATATACAACAACGAGTACTCAGCAGAGTTTCTGCGTATATGTTATGAGTATATACAACAACGAGTACTCAGCAGAGGGTCTGCGTATATGTTATGAGTATATACAACAACGAGTACTCAGCAGAGGTTCGGCGTATATGTTATGAGTATATACAACAACGAGTACTCAGCAGAGGTTCGGCGTATATGTTATGAGTATATATACAACAACGAGTACTCAGCAGAGGTTCGGCGTATATGTTATGAGTATATATACAACAACGAGTACTCAGCAGAGGTTCGGCGTATATGTTATGAGTATATATACAACAACGAGTACTCAGCAGAGGTTCGGCGTATATGTTATGAGTATATATACAACAACGAGTACTCAGCAGAGGTTCGGCGTATATGTTATGAGTATATATACAACAACGAGTACTCAGCAGAGGGTCGGCGTATATGTTATGAGTATATATACAACAACGAGTACTCAGCAGAGGTTCGGCGTATATGTTATGAGTATATACAACAACGAGTACTCAGCAGAGGTTCGGCGTATATGTTATGAGTATATACAACAACGAGTACTCAGCAGAGGTTCGGCGTATATGTTATGAGTATATACAACAACGAGTACTCAGCAGAGGGTCTGCGTATATGTTATGAGTATATACAACAACGAGTACTCAGCAGAGGTTCGGCGTATATGTTATGAGTATATACAACAACGAGTACTCAGCAGAGGTTCGGCGTATATGTTATGAGTATATACAACAACGAGTACTCAGCAGAGGGTCTGCGTATATGTTATGAGTATATACAACAACGAGTACTCAGCAGAGGGTCTGCGTATATGTTATGAGTATATACAACAACGAGTACTCAGCAGAGGGTCTGCGTATATGTTATGAGTATATACAACAACGAGTACTCAGCAGAGGTTCGGCGTATATGTTATGAGTATATACAACAACGAGTACTCAGCAGAGGGTCTGCGTATATACAACAACGAGTACTCAGCAGAGGGTCTGCGTATATACAACAACGAGTACTCAGCAGAGGGTCTGCGTATATGTTATGAGTATATACAACAACGAGTACTCAGCAGAGGGTCTGCGTATATGTTATGAGTATATACAACAACGAGTACTCAGCAGAGGGTCTGCGTATATGTTATGAGTATATACAACAACGAGTACTCAGCAGAGGGTCTGCGTATATGTTATGAGTATATACAACAACGAGTACTCAGCAGAGGGTCTGCGTATATATTATGCTGTAAGAACAAGGAGAGCTCGCATGGCAAATGCAACTGAAAATTATCCCCAGAAGGACATTCCTAACTTAGGACTTTTGGTTGCCTCATTAGTCACAGTAAAAAGTTGCTATCCAAGTTTTTCCTAATTCTTACCGTGAGCCCGACGTCCTTGCCTCTGAGGCGAAACGAGATGAGGTGCAGAGGGGGGTGCACTTCTACCTTGCACAAAACAGATGGTTTCGACCCATCCCATCTCCTGCCACGTTCACTCCTTTTGGTGCGAATCCTAAATCCTCTCCCCAGAACATGAAGGAGTGGTTGTAGATCCAAACTAATTTCTGTTGGTCTGCACCAACCTGACTACCCCCCATGGCTTGTGGGGTCACCAGGTCAGGATTCTGCTACCCGTTTCACGTTTCTTGCAGCTGAAGGTCCCCTGTTTCACTTGTGCCTTCTTGAAATGGCGTTCGCTTCATCAATCACCATGAGAAATATTATTTCCCCGATTTGTTTCCGAGTCTAGAACCTCTCATCAGGACCCCTTGTTCAAGGTTTACATAGTAACATAGAAATGACGGCAGAAAAGGCCCAGATGGCCCATCCAGTCTGCCCAGCAAGCTTCTTATGGTAATATCTACCAATCCTGCAGGCTACCCCCAAGCCTTCCGCTAAGCGTAGCGACTGCCGCTCCGTGCAGGCTATCCCCATGCCTTCCGCTCAGGGTAGTGACTGCCGCTCCGTGCAGGATACCCCCATGTTTCTGTTAAGGGTAGTAACTGCCGCTCCATGCAGGTTACCCCCATATTTCTGTTAAGGGTAGTAACTGCCGCTCCGTGCAGGTTACCCCCATGTTTCTGTTAAGGGCAGTAACTGCCGCTCCGTGCAGGTTACCCCCATGTTTCTGTTAAGGGCAGTAACTGCCGCTCCATGCAGGTTACCCCCATGTTTCTGTTAAGGGCAGTAACTGCCGCTCCGTGCAGGATACCCCCATGTTTCTGTTAAGGGCAGTAACTGCCGCTCCGTGCAGGATACCCCCATGTTTCTGTTAAGGGCAGTAACTGCCGCTCCGTGCAGGTTACCCCCATGTTTCTGTTCAGGGCAGTAACTGCCGCTCCGTGCAGATTACCCCCATGTTTCTGTTCAGGGTAGTAACTGCCGCTCCGTGCAGGTTACCCCCATGTTTCTGTTCAGGGTAGTAACTGCCGCTCCGTGCAGGTTACCCCCATGTTTCTGTTAAGGGTAGTAACTGCTGCTCCGTGCAGGTTACCCCCATGTTTCTGTTAAGGGTAGTAACTGCCGCTCCGTGCAGGTTACCCCCATGTTTCTGTTAAGGGTAGTAACTGCCGCTCCGTGCAGGTTACCCCCATGTTTCTGTTAAGGGTAGTAACTGCCGCTCCGTGCAGGTTACCCCCCATGTTTCTGTTAAGGGTAGTAACTGCCGCTCCGTGCAGGTTACCCCCATGTTTCTGTTAAGGGTAGTAACTGCCACTCCATGCAGGTTACCCCCATGTTTCTGTTAAGGGTAGTAACTGCCGCTCCCTGCAGGATACCCCATGTCTTCCTTTAAGGGTAGTAACTGCCACTCCATGCAGGTTACCCCCATGCCTTCCGCTATGGGTAGCGACTGCCGCTCCGTGCAGGTTACCCCCATGCACCCTCTATCCTTTAGGGATCTGCTGTGTTTATCCCATGCCCCTTTGAATTTGCTGACTGTTTTCTTCTTCTTCACCACTTCCTCTGGAAGGGCATCCAGCACCCTCTCCTTGGGCCTTTAGTCTAAGCTCATCGGACTTTTGGTGCAGACTTTTTAGTGGCCTCTCTCTAGGCTACCTAAGATAGGAAATAAAAGGTCACCACCATCCCTCCTGCCACGGTACTCAGAAAAAGCACTTAAGAGGGTCCCGGTTTCCTGGACTGGGTGAAAGAGCCCAAGGGCCAGACTATAAAGTCAACACATCTCCAAGTCCTGGTCTCGTGTTGGGCAGGGCAAATACAAGAAAAGGTTGTGTTGGCCGTTTCGCCATTGGTTCAGAGCAGCGCTGACCCACGATGATCCAGAGATATCAGGCACCGAGTGCCGACGCTGTCCTGTCTAGGACCGTCATGATTCTTGATAAATGTTTCTAAAATTCATGGCATTACCGGGGATTGCTCCCTTGGATTTGAGATACTGAGTGAAGGGGCAGGTTCCTCTTAAAATGGTAATCACAATCCATAATTCAGCTGGGGATTAGCACTCCAAGACGAGTAGCAGGCTCCCAGATACTCATCAGCTTGGCTTCCCTGCATGTTTTACATCGGTGGCGGGCAATCAACGCATGCCCTCACGGTGCTTCTTCTGTCTCACGTGCCACTTACCCGAGCGAGCGCTACATTTTGAGAGAGAGTGGGAAGCAGGCCTGTGTCAGCTGGAACCTGCTTTCCTAGCGCGTAGCCAGATGGACTCGGGACCAGAGGGTTAGGTAACGGAGAGATACTAAGATACTTGCAAGTCACGCTCATTACGCAAAGGGAAGCCCTCACAAGGATAGAAAAGGCTGAAAGAGATGATATTCGTGGAATCGTTCTTCCATGTCCACCCTCCGGTCATTTTAATATTGTACTCGAGGTGGGAGTTCAGAGGTAATTGTAAAGCTGATTTTGGATCAGGAAGGGTAATTGTGTAACAGCCCGCAAAGGACTGAAGTCCACCTACAGAAGAAGCGCGGCACACGTGCACATTTGCTCCTGCTTGGTAATAGGCATAAAAGCGTACGACTACATTTACAGGGGTACTTTAAAAAAAATATGCCCGCAAAAGGTCTCCGTGCTGCAGCTCCACCCCTGGGAATGCTTCTTTCAAGTACATGCAAAATTGGTCCTGCCTGTACTTTCACGGTGCACAACCCCCGGGTGATTTTCAAAATGCGTTTTACACATGAAACTACTTTTCAAAATTACCCCCTTATACGTCATAAAATTGAGCGGAGAATGTCAGCGTCATCTTGCTGCACCCAACTCACCAGGACGCTCGGCGCATAAACCCGACTCTGGCAAAGCATCTCTCACCCCAGCTCGGAGACCCAGAACGTGGCCAGAAAGAGCGCGACTGGAAGGGGAGCTTCAAGCACACGTAGCGGGACAGGTCCCTGTATTCAGGAAGTTCAGGCTTCACGTCAAACACGCCCTGCCCCTGCTAGAATTCACCCGGGCAAGTTTACCTTGCTGCTGTGTCCGGTGGACATCAATTCACTTCCTGTCACGAGCTGTGAGATATTACTGTGGCTGGCGACCGGAAAAACGTCTTAAATTCTTGCAGTCTGGCACACGCTGGCCGTACCAGATTAGTGAGATAAAGCCTATGCAGGGTGGGCATCCTTCCTCGACCTTACTGGGCACAGTGACACAGCCTTTCAAACCATTGTCCCTGGCTTCCTGTCTGAACGCTGGACGGGATTCTCTTCTCCTTGAAACAATGCTGAATGGACTGGCTTGTTTGCTCTTTTAAAACAGGAGAGGTGACCTGCTGCATTCCTTGCTAAACAGAGAAAGTTAAGAAGGAAATAAACAGGATGGAATCGGGCCAGAGGGAGGCTACTAAAATGGTCCGTGGTCTTCGAGCTAAAGCATAGGGGGATAGAATTAAAGATCTAAACATACAGACCCTGGAGGAAAGGCGGGATAGGGGAGATAGGATAGAGACATTCAAATATCTCAGAGGTTTCCCTGCACAGGAGCTGAGCCTCTTTCAATGGAAAGGAGGCTGTAGAACAAGGGTCATGAGATGAAGGTGAAAGGGGGTAGACTCAGGAGTAATCTTAGGAAATATTTCTTTACAGAGAGGGCGGTGGATGCATGGAACGGCCTCGTAGTGGAGACGACGACGGTATCTGAATTCAGGACAGCTTGGGACAAGCCCAGCGGATCTCGGAGGGAGTGATAGGGATTCTAGGGCTGAGCAGGTGTGTGGATGGGCCCTAGGCGGGCCATATGGGTTTTTTTTCTATGCATACTTTATTTTTAATATTTTACAAGAACAGGATCTGTCACTGATACCTTTATTTTTAGGTAGCTTTCAGAAGAATAAAAGGTTTATGAGATCTCCACATCTGTGTGTCTCTCTAATTCCTGTCCTAGCCACACAGGATTTGCAGGACACGTTAGTGGGTCTCGGGGGATTCTGATAGGATTTTTCTTTTTGATCCACATACAGGTGGATCCTCTTGTTATCTGTAAGCATAAACGTGATAATGCATTTGAAAGGAATAATAGTGACCCAACACGCTGCAAGGTTTACCTTTATAGTGGACTAAGTGAACAGAAAAATGCATCAGTCCAGTACACAAGGTTTCTCCTACAACTGGCTTATAATCTTATTTCTACACCGTTAAATACTTTAGGGGCAATTCTGAAATGGTCCACACTGGGGAGAAGACTTTGCACCAGTTTTCAAAGTGAGAACACACATTCGCTTTCGCTCTGAAATTTCCACCCATAGGAAAACAAACAATGCACAAAAAAATGCAACCATGCACACTATTTCTTTCCTCTCCCAGGAAGAAGCCTTCCAAAAGCAGCTCAAAAGCAGACTGCGTGCCCTTTCAGTCACATGGAGGGAAGGCCACCTTCAGACAACATTTCTGCGCACAGATTATTTGTCCTTCTGAGTGGCTGTGGAATTTGTCCCTTAGAAACTGAAATGACCTGGAGCAGGTTGGACGTTTCTTTGCGCCTGGCTTGGGCCCCAGCTGGGAGCACAGCCTTACCGATTCGGGTCCTGGGTCCCGTGGTCTCCTGCACTCGGGTGGCGTCACTCAGCAGTGCCACGGTGCAATCCTGCTGACAAAGCTCTGCCACGAACCGGGCACCTTGTTTTGCGCTGTCACGGGCCTAAGTGATTACCGGCGTGCGGGCACTGATGAAGAGGCGACTCGGATAGCGGAGGCAAGCTGACAAATTCTTCCTGGTGCTGTGAAAAGCTCCAGGGTCTCAGGGGGCTGACTTTGCACGCACTCTCTTAACCAATCTGTGTGCTTAATGCTGCTGAAGTTCATCGTCAGCCGAGCTGGAAATGCCGGATGGCTGAGCAACCCTGCGCTGGCACTTTGAGTTTCATGCACAGCGTAGCTGTGAAGTCCAAATATGGCACAACACAATGCGGTCAGCAATCTCAGATAATGCTGTCCATTTCTATAATTTATTTAGTGCTCATTATCCTGCCTTTTCAATTAACAAGAATCACCCAAAGTTGCTTATAATGCAAGTCATAAAAATAAAAAAAACCAATTAAAAAAATATGATATAATATAAATCAAAACAATTCCATATACAACTGATAAAACAACAAAATAACACTCTACCATGCCGCCCAACTCAGACCCTCAGTTGGGCAGAGGTGGCCAACTCCGGTCCTCAAAAGCTACAAACCAAGCCTGGTTTTCGGGATATCCACGATGAATGCATGAGGCAGATTTGCAGGCACTGCCCCCATTGTAGCAAAATCGATGTCCGGCATATTCACTGTGGATAACCTAAAAGCCAGGCCCGTCTGTGGCTCTCCGGGAGCAGAGCTGGGGATAGATCAGCGGCAATGCAACAGATATAAGTGAATGTCGTGACTGAAAGCAACCCATCCCACTCTCCCAAACAGCTCGGCCAATTTCCAGAGAGAAACTTCTTCCTAAAAAACACAGGGAAGATTAACACGACCTACGCATAACCCCCAACCTACACAGATAGCCTATTAACAAAGGAGAGCCCGGACGTGAACAGGCTCATTACCTCCCAACCAAGGGAAGAGAATTTAACTTCTGTCTTTAGACGATATTTATCCAGGGGAAAAAAAAGTTACGCCCGTCCTGGATATCCAGCGAGATTTCGTCTCTTGCTGAATACCTTCCACTCTTTCAGGCGCTTCCCGGAGGATTACATTCAGGTACTGCGGGTATTTCCCTGTTCCCGGAGGGCACACAGTCTAAGTTTGTACCTGAGGCAATGGAGGGTAAAGTGCCTTGCCCAAGGTCACAAGGAGCAGCGGTGGGAGTGTTGCGTCCGGTCTTCAACGGCTTCGCCCCGCCTACCTCTCTCTACTCGCGGCTCCTCCCGCTCACCTTGGACTGACGGCCGCGGCGGCGTCTGCTTGCTCCGGTGCCAGACCTCTCGTCTAGTGAATCTCTGCTACTGCTAATGAGTACAAGCGCTACTGAGTCTCTCTGCTCTAAGGGATCAGGTACTCACTCCTCTGAGGCCCTGCCCTCTGCTCCGGTGCCAGACCTCTCGTCTAGTGAATCTCTGCTACTGCTAATGAGTACAACACTACCGAGTCTCTCTGCTCTAAGGGATCAGGTACTCGCTCCTCTGAGGCCCTGCCCTCTGCTCCGGTGCCAGACCTCTCGTCTAGTGAATCTCTGCTACTGCTAATGAGTACAACACTACCGAGTCTCTCTGCTCTAAGGGATCAGGTACTCGCTCCTCTGAGGGCCTGCCCTCTGCTCCGGTGCCAGGACCTCTCGTCTAGTGAATCTCTGCTACTGCTAATGAGTACAACACTACCGAGTCTCTCTGCTCTAAGGGATCAGGTACTCGCTCCTCTGAGGCCCTGCCCTCTGCTCCGGTGCCAGACCTCTCGTCTAGTGAATCTCTGCTACTGCTAGTGAGTACAACACTACCGAGTCTCTCTGCTCTAAGGGATCAGGTACTCGCTCCTCTGAGGGCCCTGCCCTCTGCTCCGGTGCCAGGCCTCTCGTCTAGTGAATCTCTGCTGCTGCTAATGAGTACAACACTACCGAGTCTCTCTGCTCTAAGGGATCAGGTACTCGCTCCTCTGAGGCCCTGCCCTCTGCTCCGGTGCCAGGCCTCTCGTCTAGTGAATCTCTGCTACTGCTAGTGAGTACAACACTACCGAGTCTCTCTGCTCTAAGGGATCAGGTACTCGCTCCTCTGAGGCCCTGCCCTCTGCTGCGGTGCCAGACCTCTCGTCTAGTGAATCTCTGCTACTGCTAATGAGTACAACACTACCGAGTCTCTCTGCTCTAAGGGATCAGGTACTCGCTCCTCTGAGGCCCTGCCCTCTGCTCCGGTGCCAGACCTCACGTCTAGTGAATCTCTGCTACTGCTAATGAGTACAACACTACCGAGTCTCTCTGCTCTAAGGGATCAGGTACTCGCTCCTCTGAGGCCCTGCCCTCTGCTCCGGTGCCAGACCTCTCGTCTAGTGAATCTCTGCTACTGCTAATGAGTACAACACTACCGAGTCTCTCTGCTCTAAGGGATCAGGTACTCGCTCCTCTGAGGCCCTGCCCTCTGCTCCGGTGCCAGACCTCACGTCTAGTGAATCTCTGCTACTGCTAATGAGTACAACACTACCGAGTCTCTCTGCTCTAAGGGATCAGGTACTCGCTCCTCTGAGGCCCTGCCCTCTGCTCCGGTGCCAGACCTCTCGTCTAGTGAATCTCTGCTACTGCTAATGAGTACAACACTACCGAGTCTCTCTGCTCTAAGGGATCAGGTACTCACTCCTCTGAGGCCCTGCCCTCTGCTCCGGTGCCAGACCTCTCGTCTAGTGAATCTCTGCTACTGCTAGTGAGTACAACACTACCGAGTCTCTCTGCTCTAAGGGATCAGGTACTCGCTCCTCGAGGGCCTGCCCTCTGCTCCGGTGCCAGGCCTCTCGTCTAGTGAATCTCTGCTACTGCTAGTGAGTACAACACTACCGAGTCTCTCTGCTCTAAGGGATCAGGTACTCGCTCCTCTGAGGCCCTGCCCTCTGCTCCGGTGCCAGACCTCTCGTCTAGTGAATCTCTGCTACTGCTAATGAGTACAACACTACCGAGTCTCTCTGCTCTAAGGGATCAGGTACTCGCTCCTCGAGGGCCTGCCCTCTGCTCCGGTGCCAGACCTCTCGTCTAGTGAATCTCTGCTACTGCTAGTGAGTACAACACTACCGAGTCTCTCTGCTCTAAGGGATCAGGTACTCGCTCCTCTGAGGCCCTGCCCTCTGCTCCGGTGCCAGACCTCTCGTCTAGTGAATCTCTGCTACTGCTAATGAGTACAACACTACCGAGTCTCTCTGCTCTAAGGGATCAGGTACTCACTCCTCTGAGGCCCTGCCCTCTGCTCCGGTGCCAGACCTCTCGTCTAGTGAATCTCTGCTACTGCTAATGAGTACAGCGCTACTGAGTCTCTCTGCTCTAAGGGATCAGGTACTCACTCCTCTGAGGCCCTGCCCTCTGCTCCGGTGCCAGACCTCTCGTCTAGTGAATCTCTGCTACTGCTAATGAGTACAACACTACCGAGTCTCTCTGCTCTAAGGGATCAGGTACTCACTCCTCTGAGGCCCTGCCCTCTGCTCCGGTGCCAGACCTCTCGTCTAGTGAATCTCTGCTACTGCTAGTGAGTACAACACTACCGAGTCTCTCTGCTCTAAGGGATCAGGTACTCGCTCCTCGAGGGCCTGCCCTCTGCTCCGGTGCCAGGCTTCTCGTCTAGTGAATCTCTGCTACTGCTAGTGAGTACAACACTACCGAGTCTCTCTGCTCTAAGGGATCAGGTACTCGCTCCTCTGAGGCCCTGCCCTCTGCTCCGGTGCCAGACCTCTCGTCTAGTGAATCTCTGCTACTGCTAGTGAGTACAACACTACCGAGTCTCTCTGCTCTAAGGGATCAGGTACTCGCTCCTCTGAGGCCCTGCCCTCTGCTGCGGTGCCAGACCTCTCGTCTAGTGAATCTCTGCTACTGCTAATGAGTACAACGCTACCGAGTCTCTCTGCTCTAAGGGATCAGGTACTCGCTCCTCTGAGGCCCTGCCCTCTGCTCCGGTGCCAGACCTCTCGTCTAGTGAATCTCTGCTACTGCTAATGAGTACAACACTACCGAGTCTCTCTGCTCTAAGGGATCAGGTACTCGCTCCTCTGAGGCCCTGCCCTCTGCTCCGGTGCCAGACCTCTCGTCTAGTGAATCTCTGCTACTGCTAATGAGTACAACGCTACCAAGTCTCCCTGCTCTAAGGGATCAGGTACTCGCTCCTCGAGGGCCTGCCCTCTGCTCCGGTGCCAGACCTCTCGTCTAGTGAATCTCTGCTACTGCTAATGAGTACAACACTACCGAGTCTCTCTGCTCTAAGGGATCAGGTACTCGCTCCTCTGAGGCCCTGCCCTCTGCTCCGGTGCCAGACCTCTCGTCTAGTGAATCTCTGCTACTGCTAATGAGTACAGCGCTACTGAGTCTCTCTGCTCTAAGGGATCAGGTACTCGCTCCTCAAGGGCCTGCTCTCCCTGTCTTGGGGCTCTGAATGCTAATTCTATTGTGTGCTCAGAACTCTCAGTCTCTTTCCAGTACAGCACTGCCTACAGAGGATCCGCTGTTCCAGCGTGTTCTGTGAGAGACGCGCCCAGCCGGGCTCTACTACTACTACTACTACTACTCACTACTGCCACCTCTGGTGGTTCCATAAACTGTTTAATACAAGATTCAATCTGTGTTTGTCTGTCCGGAGTTTAGCCTGACACTGTGGTCCCTCAAGGGACTGCCCCCCGTGGGCGTGGTCAGCTGCTACAGTGTCCAAGGATCCACCCAAACACCAATAACCATAACAGGGGGTTGAATCCTGAGCTTTCCTGGTTCACAGTCCGCTCCTCTATCCACCAGGCTACTCTATAATATAAGGTCATGCGCATACCCAAAAAAAACGTTAGGACTTATTTTTCTCATCAAATTCGTGCGTGTGATTTTTGCTGGAGAACTCTCAAGAAGCTTTTTCTGTGTCTCCATCTGCTGGCAGGGAGAATGAACCCAGGAGTCTGGACGGATCCGGGCAGAACATGCTTTATCTACTTGCTTATTTAAGAATGAACAGATCGTGCAGTCGGGACATCCCAGCTGTACTCTCGTGGGCTTACAGTCTGCATTACATGCACAGTTGATTTATCGTCACTTAAAAGACAATAAGGATTTTTCTGGATAAAGCACACCCAGTGATGAAATGATAACTCCCTGACTGCTGTTAGGGCTCAGCTCTGTTTTAATTAATCCTGACTAAAGTTATTTCCAGCAAGCGGGTTCTTGATGAGAAAGTCGCTCTCTTCCCAGCAAACACAAGAGCAATGCAGGAAGGCTCTTTAGATAAAGCCCATTCTTGGTGGTTGAGACTGCCTGGACATCAAGGCGGTTCAGCCAGAGACGGCGTCTTGTGGTCCTCAGGGCTTAGCCTGGGATTCTGAAGACCACCAAACGCCGTCTCCAGGAACCCGGCTAATTACTGCAAGCTCCTTTCCTTTAAGCACATGGCCTTGGAGAAGAGGACGGTTTCCACCCAGGATTCTTACCTTACTCTGCTTTCTGTCCAGGTAGAACTGATGTTGGCTAATGGCCATAGCCCAGATGGACTTGATTAGTGCTGGACAGGCGTACCATGTGTGCACAGCAATGGCACTGTGGCCAAACGTCCTCCTGGTCACAGACGCCCTGCAAGCAGAAAGAATGAGCCGTGATTTCCTAGGACTGTACACAGGAGGAGGAAACGGGGCCTGCAATGCCGAGAAAGGAACACCTGGTTCTTCCTGCAGATCGCGGCATCGGGAAAGGGAAGCTAAAACCGATTCACTCTCAGTCACTGCCCACTCCTCTCCTATCTGCTCTTTGGGAACCCTTAGAGAGGGAGTTTCAGGTCCACGGCCTTCCCATGGCAGTGAGCTAACTTAAGATGCATTCCCCTTCTCGCGTGCTCAGATCATCACTTCTACGTTCACTAGGTGAAGAGGAACTAGAAAAAAAGCTTCTTGTGCTGTAGCACCAGAATAAACATGGGCACTATACAATTAGCGATGGTTTAGGAAAGCCATCAAGACCTGGATCTTTCAGCGGGTCTTAAGTTCTAGGAATGCACAAACTTATCCGGGCATTGATTGGGAGAACAGATTGGAACAGAGGTACAGTTAATCTAGGGAATGCTGCTCATTCTCTCTTTTATTTGTGATTTTTATACAATATTACAATGATGGATTGATGTAACTGCATTGTGTTTATTTGTGCTTTTATGTAAGTTGATTTAATTGTGCATGATTACCTTGTTTTAATATACTTCTTGAAAAACGCATCTTTTTCAAGAAGCATATGGTATTAATTTTTGTAATGTTTATGCAAGATATGGGTGTTATTTGTCACATATTTGTTGATAATTATGTATTATGAATGTACTTATTAGTCCTTGGGGAATTCTGCGCTACTGTGGAGCGCAGAATTTGCACAGAATTCCCCCCTTGCGCAGAACTGCCAAATTCTGCGCAGAAATAGCAAAGACCCCGGCATGCCGTGAACGGAGATATTCCTGCGTGTGCTGCGGGACGTGCTCCTTTCACGGCGAAGATGGAAGGCCCCCATGTGCCGCAAACGGCGCACCCGGGTCTTCCTCTTCGCTGCGAACGGAGCATGTCCGCGCCACAAGCGGGACGCGCTCCATTCATGGCATGCAGGTGAGGGAATGTGTGTGCGAGAGGGAAGGGTGAGAGGGGGGGATGCAAATGAGACAGAATGTGTATGTGAGCGAGGGGAGGGTGAGAGAACAGGAGGGTGTGAGAGAGAGCATGGGAGGTAAGAGAGCGGGGGGGGGGGGATGCTTGAGTGTGGGTTTCAGAGAGAGGGAAGCCTATATGAGGAGATTGTGAAGGAGTGTGTGTGTGAGGGTGCTAGCCTGTGTGAAGGGTTGTGCGTGCACGTGAGAGAGCCTGTATGAGCGGATGTGTGTGCGCGAGAGCGAAGGAGCCTGTATGAGGGGATGTGTATGTGTATTAGAAAGTGGGAGCATGTGTGTGAGGAAGGGATAGAGGGAGGCTGTGTGAGGGGCAGTACTGAGAACGGGTCAAACTCTGGGACTGGAAGTGGTTGAGCCTAGAGGTGGAGGGGAGAGATACTGGCAGGTGGAGGAGTTGGGGCCTGAGAGGGCAAAGTGGCCAGGGGAGTAGGGAAAGCGAGTGGAAGGGGCACTCTTACAGTGAATTTCTAGGGAAATTCTGCATCTTTAAGTAATAATGTTTTTCTGTATTAATTTAAAATGTAATGACTTAAAGACTGTCATGTAAATTGTGTTATTTTGACCAATATAAAGTTTGCAGAATTCTAAGTTTTTGTGCGCAGAATTCCCCCAGGAGTAATCCGCCCTGGACACATTTTAAAATTCGGAAGTTGCAGAATATAAGTATTTTTAAATAACTAAAATAAATGTTGTGAATCGCCGTGTTATACCAAGAAAAGCACTTAATAAATGGAATAAAATACAACACATTTGATTTGATCTACTGATTTATAAAAAAACCCTTCCAGTTAAATACTGCTCAAGGTGGTGGACAACAGGCAATTAACCAATTACAAAACACAATGCACATCAAATAAAATCTAAAACTCTAATAATCCAAACAAAAACATGGCATAAAAAATGATCAGCAGCAAACAAAAAAAAGAGATACACAAAAGTCAACTAAGTGTATGGCAGATACTGCTTAGATTTGTCCTAAAATGACTTCTCAAAGACTTCTTTAGAAACACAGGAAGCTTTCATTACTGCTTGCATATTTGCTATTTAATGAAACATGTAGCAAGCAATCCCCTGATACGGTCTGTTTTGCCTAAAGGCTGCATCGGGAGGGAAAATTCAAAGTAAAACAATCAAAGAGAGCGTGGATAAAAATTAGAATCTCTTAATACATAAAATCTCAAAGACAGAACGTATGTAGCCACGTCCAGCAAAAATAATTCACAGTGTGCATAGCACACCATAAATAATAGAAACTAAACCAAGGAAAGTAATCTCCATACAAAATCATATGGACATGAAGATATAATGTGTGTAAAATCTGTAAAGCGATTATAAATGATATACCTTAGCTAACATGATTGGGAGCATTCAAGGCTTGAGATAGAAGCCTCAGCATTTTAAGTGCTACTGAAACATTTATTTATTTAACATTTTTCTATACCGACCTTCATGGTTAAATACCATATCAGGACGGTTTACATCGAACAGGGATAAAAATAATTAGGTAAAGGAAGAGACAAAGTTACATTAAACGAGGACCGTGAACTTGGAAGCTTAGGTAGCTGGAAGAAAAGAGATAAAGTTAAGTAAAGAAAAGAGAAATAACAAATTCCGGACTAGAGATAGTTCAGAATAGAATTAGTCCACATGTTAGAGTTGGTATCCATGCTGTCCAGGAATCAGATGAGGGGAGGTATAATTGTTCGTATAATTGTTCGTGAGTAGATAAAGTCTAATGTGTATCCCAGGGTTCTGGGAAGGCTAGGCGGAACAACCACGTTTTGAGTTTTTTTTTTTAAAAGTTAGCAGGCAAGGTTCCAACCTGAGTTCAGCAGGGAGGTTGTTCCAGATAGCTGGGGCTGCTGTTGAAAATGCTCGGTCCCTGGATGCAATGAGTCACGTGGCTTTGGTTGGAGGGGCTTGTAGTGTTCCTTTGGATATTTCTCTCATTGGCCTATTAGAAGTATGGAGTTTTAATGGAATTTCAAGGTCGAGATAAAGGAGATCGTAGATGGATTTATGTATTAATGATAAAGATTTGTGAAGGACTCTGTGGTTGATTGGTAACCAGTGTAGATTTCGGAGGATGGGTGTAATATGATCACTCCGCTTGGTGCTTGTTAGGATTCTGGCAGCAGCATTTTGTATCATCTGAAGTGGCTTAATGGTTGAGCTGGGTAGACCTGTGAGGAGAGCGCTGCAGTAGTCTATTTTGGCAAATATCAAGGATTGAAGAACTGTCCTAAAGTCGTGGAAATATAAGAGAGGTTTGAGTCTTTTTAATACCTGTAGTCTGAAGAAGCAGTCTTTGGTGATAGTGTTAATCATACTCTTTAGGTTAAGACGGTTATCGAGTATTACCCCCAGGTCTCTAACCTGAGTATGAGTGAGGGCATGGTTATGATGGGTCTGTGATTGGATGTTGTCTTGGTTGGCGGAAATGAGAAGGAGTTCAGTCTTGTTAGCATTGAGGACCAAATTTAAACTGTTGAGGAGACTAGTGATAGATTGTAGACAGTTGTTCCAGATCGAGAGTGATTTGGTAATGGATTCCGTTATGGGGATCAGGATCTGCACATCATCTGCGTAAATGTAGTGAATAAGGTTGAGACTTGTTAACAATTGGCACAAGGGGAGGAGGTAGATATTGAAAAGTGTGGGGGACAGGGAGGATCCTTGAGGTACTCCTAGTGATGAATTTGTTGGTGGTGATTCTTTATTATTTATTCTGACCTTGAAGCTTCTATCACTAAGGAAAGACTTGAACCAGTTGTAGACTTGTCCTGAGATGCCTATGTCTAATAGATGATTCAGGAGAATGGCGTGGTTGACAGTATCGAACGCCGCTGATATGTCTAAGAGGATTAGCAGAAAAGAGTGTCCTTTGTCAAGTCCCATAATAATATGGTCAGTTAGGGAGATGAGCAGGGTTTCTGTACTGCGTGATTTGCGGAAACCATACTGTGAAGGATATAGTATATTGTAATCTTCTAAATACTCTGAGAGCTGGGTGTTAACCACCTTTTCTGTGATTTTGGCTAAGAATGGAAGATTCGATATAGGGCGAAAATTAGCTAGTTCACTAGGGTCTAAGTTGTGTTTCTTAAGGAGGGGTTTGAGAGAGGCGTTTTTTAGGATGTTTGGGTACAAACCTTGGGTTAAGCAGCAGTTTATGATGTTGGCCAGAGGTCCAGAAATTGTGTTTGGTATGAGTAGGAGTAACTTGGTTGGTAGGTTGTCTGAGGGGTGGCTGGATGGTTTCTGCTTCTTGAGAATGGATTCAATCTCTTTAGATGAAGTTAATTCGAAGTTGTCTAATTTGGCTCCCTTAAGCATATGGGTATTGGTAAATGAAGCGAGGGTGTTGTTATTGGGTGGGAGGAGTGAGAGCGTGTTTGATATCTTCTGCTGAAAGAAAATGGCTAGCTCGTTTGCCTTGGATTGAGCTTGTTCGTCTGGGATCGGTGGTGGTAGTGACTTTGTGATTTGAGACACATATGAGAAGAGAGCCTTCGCGTCATATTGGAGATCATGGATTTTATAGGCGTAAAAAACTTTTTTTGATTTTAAAATTAAAGACCTGTAATGATGTAAGGTTCCTTTGTAAGAAGAAAGCGTGGAGGAGGAAGGGGCTTTACGCCATTTGTTTTCCTTGTGACGTAGTTCTTGTTTTATCTGTTTGAGTTCATTGGAGTACCAAGGTTGATTTCCTTTTTTTAAGGATTAATTCTTTTCGAGATAGATGGGCAGTGTTTATTTGCTACAGCTTCTGTGATATTGTGCCAGGAGAGCACCGCTGTGTTGGGATTGGATAGATCTATATTTTTGAGATCGTTAGTGAGCTGTTCGTTGAGTGTGTCGGAAGCACATGATTTCCTG
This sequence comes from Rhinatrema bivittatum, assembly GCF_901001135.1. NCBI lineage: Eukaryota > Metazoa > Chordata > Amphibia > Gymnophiona > Rhinatrematidae > Rhinatrema > Rhinatrema bivittatum. Next base: position 9,807,622 of record NC_042623.1, on the reverse strand, counting down.
AAGTGAATGGAGGAGAGGTGTTGGGTGGTAGGTGTCTGTTTATTTGAGGTGAAGGTGGTTGTTATCAGATAGTGGTCTGACCAGGGGATGGGGGTACAAACCGGATCCTTGGTGATGGAGAAGTTAGAGTTGATAAAGATAAGGTCCAAGGTGTGTCCTGCTTTATGTGTGGGTCCGTTGACGATCTGGGTGAATCCCATAGCATTGAGGGCGGTGAGGAGGGCTTCACAGTTGGGTGCATGGTGAGTGGCTTCAAAGTGTATGTTAAAGTCTCCCAGGATTATGGTAGGAGAGTCAGTGTTGATATGTTTAACGATGGATTCAATAAGGGGGGAGGCGTCTGCTTCCAATACTCCTGGGGGGGCATAAACTAGTAAGACTTGCAGATGATTAGATTTGAATAAACCTAGTTCTAGTTTGGATTCTGTCTTGATTGTATGAGATGTTAGTCTGAGTTCTTTCTTGGTGGCTAGTAACAGGCCGCCCCCTCGTTTTTTGTGTCTGTGGATAGAGAAAAAGTCGTATTTGTGGGTAGGCAATTGATTGATTAACGCTATGTCCGAGTTTTTTAGCCAGGTTTCTGTGATGGCGCAGATGTCAGGATTACAGTCTAAGAGATAGTCGTTGAGGATATGAGTCTTTTTTGTCAGGGATTGAGAATTGAATAGGGTCACTGAGAGAAGAGTTAGACCTAGGAGCTGAGTCAGGGGAGTGATCAGGATAGGGATGAGAGATCTGGGAATTCTTGCTGGAGAGGATTGAGCTGGAAGAATGTTGAAGGGGTGACGGTGATATCTGATGGGAATATGTTGGGTCATCATATTTGTGTTACTCTGGAATTGTTGTGAGTGCAAAGATGAGACTTGATTAAGGGTCCTGGGCAAATGTTGTTTTCAGGCCTTGCTTTTCAATAAGAAAGTTGAAAAGGGTTATTTGAGCCGCGGGCGTGTGGAGTTGAAAGGGGGGGGCTGCTCAGGGGCTGCACTAAGGGGCTCACAAAGGGGCAGGCCCCTTTGTCGTGCCCCTTAGACGCGCGGCGCAGACGCATCAAACATTGCGCCAAAAAGGACCGCATGCTCAGGCTGACCAATCAACAGCCATATGCAAAAAAGCAGAGAAAGGGGATGTCATTCATCAAAGACGGACCAATTAAAACATAGTGAATGATAAAACTAGCCAATCACAGGCCCTAACACTAACACGGTCACGGCCACGGCGCTGCAGCCCTCCAACAGCCACGTGGTGGTTAATGTCTCAAAGGGCTTCAGTTTTTCTTGGGCGAATGCAATGCTGGAAGGCCCTGGTCTTCCTCGCCTACAGCAAAGGGCAGGGGCAGGTGATGCACAAATAACCCCCGTCGAACTACAATTAAAAGCCCCTTATTGCTGCTTGCATACGTGCAATAACGGATTTGGTATTCATTGAACGCTTCCCGCATTTCTAAAGAAGTCTTTTGAGAAGTCGTTTTAAAAGACGGAGCTAAGAAGCATCTGCCACACATTTATTTGACTTTTGTAGAAATGATAATCCCCAAAGTCAACCACCCAAATTATTATAAAGGCATAAGACAAAAGCCTCCGCCTCGTAATTAAGAAAGACTTGAGAATATAAATAAAAGCCGGGGGCGGGGGTTCTATAAACTCGCCATAACCGGAGCACCTACATCAAACACAAAGCTACAGTTTAACAGCTACAGGAGAAAAATAAAAATCTAATGGTTAAGCCGGGTTTTTACTTTACGCCTCCACATGAAGCAGTTTGCAGGAGGCGAGCTCTGGGGACTGAATGGCAGGGAGCGCCCAGGGCCTGCTTGGGATTCCCATCGCCTGTAACGCGCTTCCTGCACCACACACGCAAGAAGCGGATTTCTGCTCCCTCGCCGAGCCCCGTGCAGGCGGCCCGCAGGGGGCTGGGGGACCTCTTATCCTTAACTCGTCAGCAAATCTAGATGTGGGTGGTCAGGAGAGGGGGGAGGGGGGTGTCTGACATATCCTAAATGAAGCTGAGAATAAAATTACTTTTTCCCGAGCAGCTCTAAAGAGACACATAAGGGAGGGGGCCACGTTGCTTTTTTTTTTTTTCAAGCACAATTCATACAATTATTTTTCTCCAAGGGGCCGATTATCTTTCTCCCGGAAATGTTTCTGACGGCCCAGAAAGGCTCCAGGTGAAAGTCTCGCCCCCAGTCCCAGCCCCATTCGTGCTCTGGCACTGCACTTTCCTCCTGGCGGAGGTTTCTGCAGCAGGGCTGCGCCTGCTCTCTTCCCAGAGGGTACAAGGGATTCCCTGGGCAGCTGTTCCAGGGGTGAGAGTTAGGGAAGGTTTGAAAGGCATCGTCCAGCCGGGCGCTGCTGACCGGCGAATAATTCTCTGCCCTAGGGCCCTCAGCACTGCTAGCGCTCGCTCACCTGGGCCTGGGCTCTGTTAGTGATGTGCAGACCTGGGCCGTGGCTACAGAAACCTTCCCCCCCCCCATCCATTTCTCCAAATGCTGTGCATAAAATATGGGACTGACCCAAGGGGCTGAGCGGGGATCGGACGGGCAGGGAAGCTGTGAAAGCTCCTGGCGTTTCATCCTTTAATACCTGGTGGAGTGAGCTGGGGACGGTGGCGCGCTGCATGGCTCCCCGGGCCGGGTACATGTCAGTATTTTACACGTTTTAAACGATATTTTACGTTTCGTGTGCACGGAAGGCTCCCCATAGCCCCCACTCACACACAGCGAGCCTGGCCACGCCAAGCCCTGCGATCCCCGCCAAGCTCTCGCCAGCCTCCACGCTGCCAGCTGGTGCCACCCACCCTACCTCCAGCACCAGAAGCAAGCCCGCCGGCCGAGGGCCTTTCCAGTGAACCTGGACACTGCACCCACTCCCTCCAAACACAGCGATCTTTGTTCCAGCTCAAAAATCAGGCCGGTGCTGCTCAGGCAGACAAATCCCCAGGGCTCAAGGTTAATTACAGCCAGGAAATTCCAGCAAGAGGTCCCGGTTAGTAGGGGGCCGTGCAAGGAGATACCTCGTCTTGTGGTCTCTTGGCCTTGCACAGACCCCCGCGTCCTGCCTGCTCACCAGCCAGGACCGCCTGGGATGGGTGTTAAGAAGACAATGCCAGGGACACCCCCCCCCTGGCCTTACTGAAAGCCCCGGTTCTGCGGATTGCAGTCCTGCTGCTCTTAAGCACTTTCTTAACGAATTACGTCTCTGTTCGTCCTGACCAGGCTGTAAGCTCTGCGGTGCAGGGACTCTCTCACCTGGGTATTTGTACAGCTCTGTGCACACTAGTAGCGCTACAGAAAAGATAAGTAATAGTAGAAGACAACTGGAGTGGCAAGCAAATAGTCCGTCCCCCCAGTGCTACATGTAGTGCTGCAAGGCATGCAAGCTCCCGGTGCACGCGCCGGCGGCTTACCTGCGGGGATCATGCACCTCCACCGAGAACTTCTTCTCTCGGAAGTAAAGGTTTTCCAGCTGCCGCCATTGGAAGATCTGAGCAGAGAAAGAGAGGAGAGCAGGTCAAAGCCCGGCCCGCGGCGCCCTTTGTTCCCCTTCCCCGCGCCGAGCAAGCCGGAGCGCGAGCGGTGGCCATCCGGGAGCAGGGCGGGCTCGCATTTCCTGCTGCGGGCAAGGCTTTCGGCTCCCACCCCCGCCCGCAGGGACCCCACTTCCTGCCGGAGGAAAAAGCACGGCCCAGCTCTGCACCCTGCCGGGCAAACTAGAGAGCGCGAAAAAGCCGTTTGCAAGCCACTTCTGCAATCTGCAGAGTCCCTGGGAAAACCCTGCCCCGGATTTAGTTGTCAGCAAGGCAACGCCTTCTGCCTGGGGCGGCAAACATTTAGGGGCGGCAGATCTGCTGCTGCCGACTCTCGTTCAGCCCCTTCCACGGGGGGCAACCTCCTAAATCCGTCCCTGAGAAAACCCCACATGCAACTGAGCGTCCCGTCCCTCTGCCTGATTTTATACCGGGGGCAGTTTAAAGCTTGCAGGTGGCTTTACCGCTCATAAGCCTGAGAGCCGTGACCCCTTTTACCCGGAAAAGCGGGCACTCATTCATGCAGCCGGGCAGCACATCCTCCCTCACCAGCCCTTAACCCGGACACAAGGGCATCGGCTGAACTGTGGCCACCCCTGCCAGCGAAAGCGGCCCCAAGCAGCAGGGAGCTCTCTGCATTTCTCTGAAAAGTGGCAATGCGGACCTGCTGGGAGGTTGCCCGGGTCCTGTGAGTGCAGCCTCCCTCTCTGTCATCACTTGCAGACCTGCTGGGGGGGTTTACCCGATCCAGTGCAGCCTCCCTCTCTGTCATCACTTGCAGTGCCTGCTGAGGGGGGGGGGGGGGAGGTGTTCCCCGGATCCAGTGCAGCCTCTCTCTCGGTCATCACCGGCAGTGCCTGCCGGGGGGGTGTCCCCCGGATCCAGTGCAGCCTCCCTCTCTGTCATCACTTGCAGTGTCTGCTGGAGGGGGGGAGGGGAGGTGTCCCCCGGATCCAGTGCAGCCTCCCTCTCTGTCATCACTTGCAGTGCCTGCTGAGAGGGGGGGGGGGGGAGGTGTTCCCCGGATCCAGTGTAGCCTCTCTCTCTGTCATCACTGGCAGTGCCTGCTGGGGGGGTGTCCCCCGGATCCAGTGCAGCCTCCCTCTCTGTCATCACTTGCAGTGCCTGCCTAACGGATCTAAACTCTCTCTCTGTGTATTTAATATATTTATGGCCCTTCTTTCTCTATTCTAACTACTGTAGGGGCTCTGGAATTCAAAACATGCCAGATGTTCGTGCTGTGAACATTTCCAATTGAGAACAGAGATGTGTGGGTGGGAAGGAGAAACCCGAGCCGGTCCCCCGTGGCTCCTGGGGTGCATCACACACGGGCTGATAAACTCCAGATGCCAGGAGCGCTGACGCGGAGGCCGCCCTGCAGGCTCCTGTCCTAGCCTTGCACCGGGTCCGGCTGCTCGGACCCCACGCCCGGGCGGCTTTTCTGATAAACCCAACATCGAAATGTCTCTTTCACTGAACCTGTCCTTCCACCATTCTGCCACGTTTCACCGAACCGGGCATGCACACGGATTTTCCATTTATCTACAAAACATTATACAGCAAGAGGCAGGCAGGGATGCATAGAAAGGGCTCCCGCTCCGACTTATTCCTTAAATAAGGGGGCTGGGGGCCCGGTCTGGGCGTGGCCCATTCGGTCTCCTTCCTCGCCACGTGCTGGCACCGGAAGCTTTCCCTCTCCGGGCTCGGACACGAGTGGCAAAGGAGCCGAGAGGCGCCACCTTCTGCGCGGGCGGAGGTCTGCAGGTCACGGATTGCGTTACAGCGGCGCTGTATTTGGGGGGGGGGGGGGAGATAAGTGATGAAGGCTGCCCCCCTCCTCACTCCATTTCCCAGCCGTCTCCTGGGGGGGTCTCTCCAGTGCTGCGCACCAAACCATCCCTCCCCCCCCCCCCCCCAATGGGCGCTGGGCTCTGCTCGTTGTGGGAAGAAACCATAACCAATGCCGGCCCCCCCCCCCTTTTGAATTTCATGTTCCTGAAACCCAAGCCTGCACCTTTCTGTGGGTTAGTCAGCCCCCCCCCCCCCCCAGCTTAGCACCGGGGTGACCCGAGTCATCTCGCCTCTGCTTCCCCCTCCAATGCCCCGGGGAAGCCTCCCCCGGTCACGTCCTGCTAGAAACACAGCGCTCCACTTCCGCTGCCCGGGCTGCGCCGCTAATGCAAGCAAGATGTTCCCCGGGCTCCCTCTCGGCTCTCCAATTCCAGCCTCATTCTCTTAATTCATCAGCACCCGCCTTTAATGCACCCCCCGGGGCTCGTGCATCGCCGAGGGCAGGTCACTCGCCACCCCACATCACCCTGGCGAGCTCATGCACGGAGAGCCAGCCACAGGTCACTCGCCACCCCGCATCACCCTGGCGAGCTCATGCACGGAGAGCCAGCCACAGGTCACTCGCCACCCCGCATCACCCTGGCGAGCTCATGCACGGAGAGCCAGCCACAGGTCACCCGCCACCCCGCATCACCCTGGCGAGCTCATGCACGCAGAGCCAGCCACAGGTCACTCGCCACCCCGCATCACCCTGGCGAGCTCATGCACGGAGAGCCAGCCACAGGTCACTCGCCACCCCGCATCACCCTGGCGAGCTCATGCACGGAGAGCCAGCCACAGGTCACTCGCCACCCCGCATCACCCTGGCGAGCTCATGCACGCAGAGCCAGCCACAGGTCACTCGCCACCCCGCATCACCCTGGCGAGCTCATGCACGCAGAGCCAGCCACAGGTCACTCGCCACCCCGCATGACCCTGGCGAGCTCATGCACGGAGAGCCAGCCACAGGTCACTCGCCACCCCGCATCACCCTGGCGAGCTCATGCACGGAGAGCCAGCCACAGGTCACTCGCCACCCCGCATCACCCTGGCGAGCTCATGCACGGAGAGCCAGCCACAGGTCACTCGCCACCCCGCATCACCCTGGCGAGCTCATGCACGGAGAGCCAGCCACAGGTCACTCGCCACCCCGCATCACCCTGGCGAGCTCATGCACGCAGAGCCAGCCACAGGTCACTCGCCACCCCGCATGACCCTGGCGAGCTCATGCACGGAGAGCCAGCCACAGGTCACTCGCCACCCCGCATCACCCTGGCGAGCTCATGCACGGAGAGCCAGCCACAGGTCACTCGCCACCCCGCATCACCCTGGCGAGCTCATGCACGGAGAGCCAGCCACAGGTCACTCGCCACCCCGCATCACCCTGGCGAGCTCATGCACGGAGAGCCAGCCACAGGTCACTCGCCACCCCGCATCACCCTGGCGAGCTCATGCACGGAGAGCCAGCCACAGGTCACTCGCCACCCCGCATCACCCTGGCGAGCTCATGCACGGAGAGCCAGCCACAGGTCACTCGCCACCCCGCATCACCCTGGCGAGCTCATGCATGGAGAGCCAGCCACAGAAGCGAGGCACACAGGGAGTCCCAAGCAGCACCGGCTGAATGTGCGCGGAAAACAAGAAATATCCTGCAGGGGTTTGCTCGCGAGGATTTTATCCCTTCACTTAGAGAATAGCCACTGCCATTAGCAATGGTTACATGGAATAGACTTAGTTTTTGGGTACTTGCCAGGTTCTTGTGGCCTGGATTGGCCACTGTTGGAAACAGGATGCTGGGCTTGATGGACCCTTGGTCTGACCCAGTATGGCATGTTCTTATGTTCTCTACTCTCCAGAAAGGCAAAGAAAAATGCCCAATACCCCGCGTCATTAGGTTTCCACCCACAGGATGCACCTGGGCTGCAGCGATGGGATGAAGGGGGGCCTGGGGCCAACGTTCAAGCTCCCTGCGGGTGGGAAGTTCGGGGACACAAGGGATGGGACCGAAACAACATGCCGGACTGGCCTGAAAGAGTGAAAAAAAAATGACCCTTCTGTCACCAGGCCAGGGGAGAACCGAGGGTCCAGTTCGCAGCCCGCGCCGCTCAGGTTTACATCTGCCACGCACACAAGGCCAGAAAGAGCTGATGGAGGACCGGGTCTGAGGTCAGCGAGGGGGCGGCAGGGCGGATCAGCGATTCATTCCCCTGAAAATCTTCCTACACAGAGTTGCTGACTTTGAAAAAAGAAAAAAAAAAGTAGTTGGGGGCCAGCATTTCCTCACATTGCGTGGGTCCCCGCAGTAACAGCTAAACATCGGCTGATACAGACCAACACAGCCCCCCCTGCCTGCCCCCCACCCCGAGATTCAATCCGGATTAGGTACAGGCGAACACAGAACTGAGCTTTCAGTGGGGAACGTCGCCTCTTCTCAGGAGCTCCCCCCCCCTAGGACTAGGACCAGGAACCCTGCCTCTGCCCCATCCAGGGAGCAACAGGTGATGCTGGGAACCCACCCCGAGCCTGCTTCCCACCCCTCTCCAGCGCCTCAGCCAGCGGGGCAGCCCAGGGAGAAAAGCTGGGATTCTGTTTCAGTAAACAGAGCAGCTGCGGGTTCCCACTCCGCCTTCCTTCTCACTCTGATCCCAGACTCCCAGCCAGGAACACTCAGGGCTCCATTAACGCACCTTCCCTTGAAGTTTATGGTGGCAAATAAAGCAGGGGAAAGGTTAATTACCTTTAAATTGAAGGTATCCCCCCATCACATAAGCGTGAATGTGAGGGGTCGGCACCGGGCACTGTAATCCTGAAGTGTCCACCACTCACTGCGGGACTCAACAGGGCCCTTAATCTCTCTGGGGTGAAAAATTAAAACTGTAAGCATCTTCACGGAGGGACACAAACCAAACCATCTGTGCTAACGTTTGCAATCCAGTGGCCACGGAGGGTGCTCTGTAAATAATAAATATTAGTAGGACATTGCATGCTCTCAAACCCTGCTCCAGTGATCTGCCAGAGCAGTGCTAGGCCCATGTATTACACAGTGCAGAGAGCAGCTTTGTTTAATCCTCCCAATAATTCTGAGCTGCAGTGGGAGCAGTGGTTTACTCTCCCCCAGTCTGCTCAGTACTGGTTCCTGTGCAAGGAAGCCCAGACAAAGATGCACGAGTAGTGGGAGCTCTCGCTGCAGCCCGGCACAGGGACGGTGCAGGTGCGCCAGGAGCGGGAGCTCTCGCTGCAGCCCGGCACAGGGACGCTTCAGGTGCAGGAGCGGGAGCTCTCGCTGCAGCCCGGCACAGGGACACTTCAGGTGCAGGAGCGGGAGCTCTCGCTGCAGCCCGGCACAGGGACACTTTAGGTGCAGGAGCGGGAGCTCTCGCTGCAGCCCGGCACAGGGACGCTTCAGGTGCAGGAGCGGGAGCTCTCGCTGCAGCCCGGCACAGGGACGCTTCAGGTGCAGGTGCGCCAGGAGCGGGAGCTCTCTCTGCAGCCCGGCACAGGGACGCTTCAGGTGCAGGTGCGCCAGGAGCGGGAGCTCTCTCTGCAGCCCGGCACAGGGACGCTTCAGGTGCAGGTGCGCCAGGAGCGGGAGCTCTCGCTGCAGCCCGGCACAGGGACACTTCGGGTGCAGGTGCACCAGGAGCGGGAGCTCTCGCTGCAGCCCGGCACAGGGACGCTTCGGGTGCAGGTGCTCCAGGAGCGGGAGCTCTCGCTGCAGCCCGGCACGGGGACGCTTCGGGTGCAGGTGCGCCAGGAGCGGGAGCTCTCGCTGCAGCCCGGCACAGGGACACTTCAGGTGCAGGTGCGCCAGGAGCGGGAGCTCTCGCTGCAGCCCGGCACGGGGACGCTTCGGGTGCAGGTGCGCCAGGAGCGGGAGCTCTCGCTGCAGCCCGGCACAGGGACACTTCAGGTGCAGGTGCACCAGGAGCGGGAGCTCTCGCTGCAGCCCGGCACGGGGACGCTTCGGGTGCAGGTGCTCCAGGAGCGGGAGCTCTCGCTGCAGCCCGGCACGGGGACACTTCGGGTGCAGGTGCGCCAGGAGCGGGAGCTCTCGCTGCAGCCCGGCACGGGGACGCTTCGGGTGCAGGTGCGCCAGGAGCGGGAGCTCTCGCTGCAGCCCGGCACAGGGACGCTTCAGGTGCAGGTGCTCCAGGAGCGGGAGCTCTCTCTGCAGCCCGGCACAGGGACGCTTCAGGTGCAGGTGCTCCAGGAGCGGGAGCTCTCGCTGCAGCCCGGCACGGGGACGCTTCGGGTGCAGGTGCTCCAGGAGCGGGAGCTCTCGCTGCAGCCCGGCACAGGGACGCTTCAGGTGCAGGTGCTCCAGGAGCGGGAGCTCTCGCTGCAGCCCGGCACGGGGACGCTTCGGGTGCAGGTGCTCCAGGAGCGGGAGCTCTCTCTGCAGCCCGGCACGGGGACGCTTCAGGTGCAGGTGCTCCAGGAGCGGGAGCTCTCGCTGCAGCCCGGCACGGGGACGCTTCGGGTGCAGGTGCTCCAGGAGCGGGAGCTCTCGCTGCAGCCCGGCACAGGGACGCTTCAGGTGCAGGTGCTCCAGGAGCGGGAGCTCTCTCTGCAGCCCGGCACAGGGACGCTTCGGGTGCAGGTGCTCCAGGAGCGGGAGCTCTCGCTGCAGCCCGGCACAGGGACGCTTCAGGTGCAGGTGCTCCAGGAGCGGGAGCTCTCGCTGCAGCCCGGCATGGGGACGCTTCGGGTGCAGGTGCGCCAGGAGCGGGAGCTCTCGCTGCAGCCCGGCACGGGGACGCTTCAGGTGCAGGAGCGGGAGCTCTCGCTGCAGCCCAGCACAGGGACACTTCAGGTGCAGGTGCACCAGGAGCGGGAGCTCTCGCTGCAGCCCAGCACAGGGACACTTCAGGTGCAGGTGCGCCAGGAGCGGGAGCTCTCGCTGCAGCCCAGCACAGGGACGCTTCGGGTGCAGGTGCGCCAGGAGCGGGAGCTCTCGCTGCAGCCCGGCACGGGGACGCTTCGGGTGCAGGTGCTCCAGGAGCGGGAGCTCTCGCTGCAGCCCGGCACGGGGACGCTTCGGGTGCAGGTGCGCCAGGAGCGGGAGCTCTCGCTGCAGCCCGGCACAGGGACACTTCAGGTGCAGGTGCGCCAGGAGCGGGAGCTCTCGCTGCAGCCCGGCACGGGGACGCTTCGGGTGCAGGTGCGCCAGGAGCGGGAGCTCTCGCTGCAGCCCGGCACAGGGACGCTTCAGGTGCAGGTGCACCAGGAGCGGGAGCTCTCGCTGCAGCCCGGCACGGGGACGCTTCGGGTGCAGGTGCTCCAGGAGCGGGAGCTCTCGCTGCAGCCCGGCACGGGGACGCTTCGGGTGCAGGTGCGCCAGGAGCGGGAGCTCTCGCTGCAGCCCGGCACGGGGACGCTTCGGGTGCAGGTGCTCCAGGAGCGGGAGCTCTCGCTGCAGCCCGGCACAGGGACGCTTCAGGTGCAGGTGCTCCAGGAGCGGGAGCTCTCTCTGCAGCCCGGCACGGGGACGCTTCAGGTGCAGGTGCTCCAGGAGCGGGAGCTCTCGCTGCAGCCCGGCACGGGGACGCTTCGGGTGCAGGTGCTCCAGGAGCGGGAGCTCTCGCTGCAGCCCGGCACAGGGACGCTTCGGGTGCAGGTGCTCCAGGAGCGGGAGCTCTCGCTGCAGCCCGGCACGGGGACGCTTCGGGTGCAGGTGCGCCAGGAGCGGGAGCTCTCTCTGCAGCCCGGCACGGGGACGCTTCAGGTGCAGGTGCTCCAGGAGCGGGAGCTCTCGCTGCAGCCCGGCACGGGGACGCTGCGGGTGCAGGTGCTCCAGGAGCGGGAGCTCTCGCTGCAGCCCGGCACGGGGACGCTTCAGGTGCAGGTGCTCCAGGAGCGGGAGCTCTCTCTGCAGCCCGGCACAGGGACGCTTCGGGTGCAGGTGCTCCAGGAGCGGGAGCTCTCGCTGCAGCCCGGCACAGGGACGCTTCAGGTGCAGGTGCTCCAGGAGCGGGAGCTCTCGCTGCAGCCCGGCACGGGGACGCTTCGGGTGCAGGTGCTCCAGGAGCGGGAGCTCTCGCTGCAGCCCGGCACGGGGACGCTTCGGGTGCAGGTGCTCCAGGAGCGGGAGCTCTCTCTGCAGCCCGGCACGGGGACGCTTCAGGTGCAGGTGCGCCAGGAGCGGGAGCTCTCGCTGCAGCCCGGCACGGGGACGCTTCAGGTGCAGGTGCTCCAGGAGCGGGAGCTCTCTCTGCAGCCCGGCACAGGGACGCTTCGGGTGCAGGTGCTCCAGGAGCGGGAGCTCTCGCTGCAGCCCGGCACAGGGACGCTTCGGGTGCAGGTGCTCCAGGAGCGGGAGCTCTCGCTGCAGCCCGGCACGGGGACGCTTCGGGTGCAGGTGCTGCAGCCCAGCACGGGGACGCTTCGGGTGCAGGTGCGCCAGGAGCGGGAGCTCTCTCTGCAGCCCGGCACAGGGACGCTTCAGGTGCGCCAGGAGCGGGAGCTCTCTCTGCAGCCCGGCACAGGGACGCTTCAGGTGCGCCAGGAGCGGGAGCTCTCTCTGCAGCCCGGCACAGGGAGGCTTCAGGTGCAGGTGCGCCAGGAGCGGGAGCTCTCTCTGCAGCCCCGGCACAGGGAGGCTTCAGGTGCAGGTGCGCCAGGAGCGGGAGCTCTCTCTGCAGCCCGGCACAGGGACACTTCAGGTGCAGGTGCACCAGGAGCGGGAGCTCTCGCTGCAGCCCGGCACGGGAATGCTTCAGGTGCAGATGCGCCAGGAGTGGGAGGGGGGTGAAAGGAAAGTTCCCTCCGAGGCCGCTCCGATTTTGGAGCGGCTTCGGAGGGCAGGGAAAGCCATCGGGGCTCCCCTAGGGCTCGGCCCGCACAAGGTGCACATGTGTGCACCCCCTTGCGCACGCCGACCCTGGATTTTATAACATGCGCGGGGCTGCATGCGCATGTTATAAAATCGGGCGTAGATTTGTGCGTGCCGGGTTGCGCGCACAAATCTACACCTGCGTGTACCTCTTAAAATCCGGTCCTAGGGACGTGCAGCCAGAATGTTTTTATTACTTTTCATTTGGTTTTTGTTTTTTCAATCCGTTTCTTTTTTTAGTGCGCACTAAATAAAAAATGTGCATTATTTCGATTTAGTGCGCACAAAAAAAAAATTAGGACGCACTAATTAAAAACAAAACGAAAAAACAAAAACAAATGCACATTCCTATTCCACACGTTTATCGCCCTTGTCTCCTTCTCTCCTTCAGGTACTTTCCTTCCTTCCTTCCTTCCTCCCTCCTCCGATCTCACTGTCACCTCCTCCCCTTGAGCTTCCTGCGTCTCGCCCATTTTAAATGGGACAACACCTCAGCTATTTACCAAGCAAAGCCAGCCTGCATGATTAGTAATTTATCATTATGGGCTTAAAAATTGCACCACAGGAACCCATGCCAGGATTCGTTTAAGGGAATAAACGTGAGAACAGCACCAGTTGCTTTGCTCGGATACCTTAGCAAGCCTGATGCTGTCCGAGCTTAATGCTTCACTCCCACACTGATTCACTATCTGATGCTGGGGAAGAGCTGCCGCGCTCCGGTTCCTGCAGAAAGTTTGTTTCAGGAAAGCCAAATATTCTTAACCAGGATTTCATTATCTGTAAGCGGCCAGAAATAACTTTGACGTTTTTGGACCTCGCACTATCAGCTCCCCCCTTTGTGGAAGGATCACGATGAGAACGTTTGCTCCGCTTTGCGATTCTGGCTCTGTTCTTCACGCCACTGGGCTGAAGTAAACACGAACGGTCACGGTTCTCAGGAGCTTTTCCCAGGCTGCTCCAGCTGTGCACATTGGCCAGAATTATCCTCGTTGTCGGAGTGTGCAGACCCTCCTCCCTCTCTTCCTGGCAAGCATCTGCCTTTTCAGCTCGCATTTTTAGAGGCATTTGCTGCACCCTTCAGGATGCCTCAGGCCCTTGCAGAGGAGCTGCCGCCAACGCAGCGTGTAGGCCGTGAGAGATAAGAGCATCATGTCTACATGATTAAGCACCAATCATCTTCTCTTTTCAACATGTTCCGAAATACTTCAGCATGCAGTTCAGCCAACACGGAGCAATTTTGTTGACCATTGAATTTAAAGATGACTGCCTTGGTCATAAAACAGGATGATTTACTTCCCACTTCCTTGCACACTGGCTGCAGACTCACAGGCCAAAGGAAGGGAAGAAGAGCGCAATGTTGCTGGCTGAAGATGTACACATCATTGGTGACATCAGTAAGAGCATAAGGAACATGCCACACTGGGTCAGACCAAGGGTCCATCAAGCCCGGCATCCTGTTTCCAACAGTGGCCAATCCAGGCAACAAGTAACATAGGAATGACGGCAGAAAAAGACCAAAATAGTCCATCTAGTCTGCCCAGCAAGCTTCCCAAGGTAGTAACTGCTGCTTTATGCAGGTTACCCCCATGTTTCTCTTAAGGGTAGTAACTGCTGCCCTGTGCCAGTTAAGCTTTTCTATTTATGCCCATCCTCTAGCCTTTTAAGGATCCGCAGTGTTTATCCCATGCCCCTTTGAAATCCTTCACAGTTTTAGTCTTCACTACTTCCTCCAGAAGGGCGTTCCAGGCATCCACCACCCTCTCAGTGAAGAAATACTTCCTGACATCGGTTCTGAGTCGTCCTCCCTGGAGTTTCAAATCGTGACCCCTAGTTCTACTAAATTGTTTTCAATGGAAAAGGTTTGACGATGACCATGGATCACTAAAACCTTTCAAGTATCTGAAGGTCTGTATCATATCACCCCTGTTCCTCCTCTCCTCCAGGGTATACATATTCAGGTTCTTCAACCTCTCCTCATAAGTCATTCAATGGAGACCACCCACCATTTTGGTCGCCCTTCTCTGGACCACCTCCATCCAGTCTCTATCTCCTTTGAGATACCGTCTCCAGAACTGAACATAGTACTCCAGGTGAGGCCTCACCAAGGACCTGTACAAGGGGATAATCACTTCCCTTTTCTTACTAGATATTCCTCTCTCTATGCAGCCCAGCACTCTTCTGGCTTTGGCTATCTCCGTGTCACACTGCTTCGTCAATTTCAGGTCGTTAGACACTATCACCCCAAGGTCTCTCTCCTGCTCTGTGCACATCAGCCCTTCTCCTCCCATCGAATACAGTTCTTTCGGATTTCCACACCCCACATGCCTGACTCTGCATTTCTTGGCATTGAATCCCAGCTGCCATATCTTCGACCACTCTTCCAGCTTATTTAAATCCCGTCTCAATTCTCTGTACTCCTTCCGGCGTGTCCACTCTGTTGCAGGTCTTAGTATCATTCGCAAATAGACAAACCTTACCTTCTATCCCTTCTGCAATGTTTCTCCGAAGATGTTGAACAGAACCGGTCCCAACACCGATCCCTGTGGCTCTCCACTTTAACACCATTCTCTTTTCAGAGTAGGTTCCATTCATCATCACCTGTTGTCTTCTATCCGTCAACCAGTTTGCAATCCATGCCAACATCTTGGACCTGACTCTCATGCTTCTCATTTTGTTGATGAGTCTTCTGTGTGGGACCGTATCAAAAGCTTTACTAAAATCCAAGTAAAATATATCGAGTGCTCTTCCCTGATCCAGTTCTCTAGTTTCCCAATCAAAGAAATCAAATAGATTCGTCTGACAGAACCTTCTCCTGGTGAATCCATGCCGCTTCTGGTCGAACAACCACCGGATTGTAGATAGTTCACTATCCTTTCCTTCAGCAGTCGCCATTAATTTTCTCATCACCGAGGTGAGGCTAACCTGCCTGTAGTTTCCAGCCTCCTCTCTGCTCCCACTCTTGTGAAGCGGGACCACCACTGCTCTGTTTCCGGAGATCTACTGAACAGGTCATGCAGAGGACCCACCAGCACATCTCTGAGCTCCCTCAGTATTCTGGGGTGAACCTCATCAGGCCACATGGCTTTGTCCCTGGCAAGTACCCAAAACTAAGTATATCCCGTGCTCCTGATACTAGTAATAGCAGTGGCTGTTTTCTAAGTCAACTTAATTAATAGCAGGTAATGGACTTCTCCTCCAAGAACTTATCCAATCCTTTTTTAAACCCAGCTATACTAACTGCTCTAACCACATCCTCTGGCAACAAATTCCAGAGTTGAATTGCGCATTGAGTGAAAAGGAACTTTCTCTCTCCATGTTCGCTCGTCTGCATTAAAAGACTTCCATAAACCTTGAAAACAAGAGATCCTTTTTGTTTCAGTTACATAAATGTCTTGCTTTTACCTCAGAAAAGACACGTGATCACAGTCGGTCTCCAGTAAAGCATCGTGCACTGTTCGCTGTGCTGCAACTCACCCCTTTTCTAATGGTTTCTCTGTTATATTTACACAGAAAGATAGAACATGACAGCAGATAAGGCCCCTGTGGACCATCCACAGGTCCTGCTCAGCTTTATGGTCCCTTCCCCTCCTTCAGAGATCCCAAGCTTTCTTGAATTCAGATATGGTCCATGTCTTCACCTCCTGTACAGGGAGGCCTTTCCATGCATCTTCTACTCTCTCTGTAAATAAATATTTCCTTAGATTACTGCTGAATCTACCCCCTGTCACCCTCAACCCATGACTCCTGCTCTACAGCCTCCTTTCTATTGAAAGAGATCCATCTCCTGTGCATTTATTTCTTGGGTGTATTTAAATATCTCTATCATATCTCAGAGAAACATAGAAGTGACGGCAGAAAAGGACCAAATGGTCCATCCAGTCTGCCCAGTAAGCCTGTGCCTTGCAGGTTACCCCATGCTTGTCCTCTGTTTCCCAGACCATAAAAGCCAGGGCTCTTGACGGTTGCTGTTTGAATCCAGTTCCCCGTTACTCTCCCGAGCTTATCAGTTTCCCACACCTCCCTCCAGGTTGCATCTAAGTCTGTCCCTATACGCTTTACATTTAATAGGCATCCTCTGGCCTGGCTCTATTCGACTCTGCACAGAGGAAGGCAGAAAATCCGCGCTGCCAGTGTAGACGTTTCTGAAGGACACTGAAAGCAAATCATTTTCCAAACTCCAAATATGGCCCCCGCTCTTAGTATTCTTCCCTATAATTTGAGCACTCAACAACGTTCTTTCGGTAACTTATCCAGTTTTATGTTGAGCTTAGTGCTCCAGCCAAGCCGGCCAACCTCGCAGATCCTCGCCTTGTTCCTTCCATGCTGGGAAATTTCCGCGAGAAGCCGCTCCCCACTTGCAGGACTGTAAATGTTCCCATCTTAGGGGGGGGGGGGGGAGACTCCCTCTTATTTGTGCCCTTCTAAGAACCCCCCCACTTTCCGCTTTCTCTCTCCCTGGCAACCGAGAGGTCAGCAGGGCATCCCCTTCCTGCCCCCAAAGCCCAACCTACAGGACGGGAGCAGGCCTGTGGAAGGTCCGAGCATGTGAGCGCTAGGATCGCACGACATGTGAGCGCTCAGCGGCGAAGCAGTTATCCTGCGCTGCAGGAATATTTTTGCTCCTGGGGCGAGGGCTTTACCTCACGGTTCACAGGGCTCTCTGTCTGCGCGCCCGTGTGTTAATAGGCCCGAGACTCCCACTGATTCTGCAGAGGGTTAGGGCTGACAGAGCTGGGAAGGTCCTAATTAGTTCTGTGCAAGCTCGGAGCGAACACTGGGCTGGCTTTCAGAGGACGGGGGGGGGGGGGGGGGGGTTCAGCCAGTACCGTGCGTCAGGCAGAAGTCCGCCAGCTTCCCGGCTTGGCTGCTAGCAGCTGCAAGAGGGGAGCACTGTGGTGACATCTTCTGCAGGTGATCCCCAGAGTGAGGCCTGGATTTCCCCAGAAGCCTTTGCAAAGCTCTGCTGAATCAACTTTCTCCAGTACCAGCTTTGGGAGGGAGCAGTGGCATAGCTCAGGGTCTCCAGCACCCGGGGGGGGGGGGGGGGGGGGCAATACATTTGTGTAGCCTCCACCGCACCTCTCCCCTTCCCACCACCATCACCATCCAAGTCCACAGAAAGAGCAGACATTTCTTCTCGCCTTCTATCTGCATGCGGCTGAAAAAAAAATACAAAAGAGAGACCCCCCCCCCAGTTCGCCCCCTACAGCACGGTGCCCGTGGGCTTTGACGCTTCCCCCTGAAGTAGCCCACTAAAGGTCGATGCATCAAGACGCACGTTAAAACGGGTGGGTTGTACCGAGTGCCCGTTTTCCTAACCTGTGCACAGCCGGGTCTCCCGGGCGCCCGGTGCAATATTAAAATGAGCTGCTGCGCTGACGCGCTAGGGAAAAAAAAAGTCGTGCGAT
Organism: Rhinatrema bivittatum; assembly: GCF_901001135.1. Lineage (NCBI taxonomy): Eukaryota > Metazoa > Chordata > Amphibia > Gymnophiona > Rhinatrematidae > Rhinatrema > Rhinatrema bivittatum. Next base: position 9,790,024 of record NC_042623.1, on the reverse strand, counting down.
CCTAGCGCTCATGTGCATCGGAGCCCAGGAGACGTGGCCGTGAGCCCGGAACTGCAACGGGCGCTCGGTAGGCTTGAAAAATAAAAAAAAAACCAAAAACCCTACGGGACAGCCCGACCGTCCTCCCTCAACCCAAACCACAACCGCTGCCTCTTCCGCAGGCACCGGGAAGCCAGCCCAGGTGGTGGGGGCAGGGCCCCGCAGGTCATGGCCAGAGCCAGCAGCCGCCGCCGCCGGGACTCGGGAACTGCCAGAGGCCCTCGACGCACGGATTGACTTAACGCCGGCTCTAGGGCTGGAGTTGAATTTGCCGCGTTAACAAGTGTGCGCCTGGCGCCGGGGGATTTTATGCATCGCGGGGGTAACAGCTAAGAGTCTCATCTCGGCTACGCCATTGCTTGGGCGTGCGTTTTGGACGCGCCAATCCCCTCATCGCATCGGGTGGAAGTCTTAGCACTTCCAACTGCTCGTTAACCTGCCCGCTAGGCTGAGTGCGCTTTATCGCGTCGGCCTGAAAGCCTGTTCCTCTCGACTGTGAACGAAAGCGTGGAGCGACCTGAGCTGAGAAGTACTTCACACCCACTCACATACATTTGGGATGACTTCTCATTATCAAGTACTCTGAGAACCGTGCAACTCACTGCCTTGGTGATGGGGACGCTGTATTGAATTTGGGGTACAAATAGACCAGACTGAAACTGCTTTGAAATGCAAGACCAGCAGTAGGTGCGCCTAAATGCAATCACTGCCGGTGTGGGGTGCACGCCTGACGCTCATTATTTTACCCACCAGAGACGCATGAACTCCAAGCTGTTCAGTTCCCCCCCCCGGACAAGAGGCCACACGTTTGGGGCAATCACCCGTCTTCTGGAAGTGCTGCCTCAGCTCCGGCTCTCCTTCTGCTGTGTTCTCCGGCCAGGCACACGTGCAGACCACCACGGACACGGCTTCCCGCTTTTCAGGATAAATCCGCGTGTATTGTGTCTCCAGCAAATGCACGGAGCCCTAACCAGGGGGAGGCAAATGCATTGGCCCCCACTCCTCTCTTCCTCCACCCTCTCCCACATTGATCCCCCCAGGCCGCACGCTCCCCGGAGTTTCAGCCACTGCCTGCCCCTATTTGCATTTTTTTTCATTTTTCTGTGCCCTGGGTGGCTGCCGCTCTCGCCCACAGTCCTGCCCAAAACCCCAGCTGGCCGGACAGGCGTGGGAAGGCCTTTCAGGTGAGCACGCTCGCAATGCAGAGATTTACCCCCAAGAGCAGCTGCAGAGAAACATTTTGTGTGCGTTTTGCCAAATCTCCAGCCCCCGCCCAGGACTCTGAAAAACAAACAAACTCCACTCCACAGCAGTAATTCCTTATCCTTACTGGCAGAGTGGCCAAACAATCCCTGAGAACAGGCCTGTTTCCTCCGGGGGCGTCAGATCTGCTCCCTACCCCTGCAAGCAGCAAGTCAGGGCCAAGTACAAACTCGCTGTTGTGCAACAGCACGTTAAGCCCCGGCGTGAAAACCGTTGAGTCAGCGCGGATCTCCAGATTATCTCTTCCCCTCAAGACACAAACCAACAAAGCATCATTCAGCCTGCTAAACACGGCAGCGAGCTGCTTCCTTTCCCACACTTCACCGATGGCAAAAAAAAACGACAAAGTACGTTTTCCTTCCAGCACCGTGAGCCATCCCTTACAGCTTGCCAGGGTCTGGTTTCCCCCGTTTTAAGGGACCTCCCCACCCTTGGGCTGTAAGGATGATCGTCAGGTCTCCCCAATGACCACAACTCCCTCTCCCCCCCCCCCACCTCCCCCCAGGCCCGGACCACCTGGGGTGCAGAAGAGAAGCTGGAAATCGAGCCAGGGACCCTCTGCCTAGCAGCACCGCCCTTCCCTCGCCATCTTTAGTACGGCGTGGCACCCGTCTTCCCAATTCGCTTCGCTTTATTCCTCTTCTCTTGAAGACTTTACAAAGGGTACGCGGGCTGGGCTCGGCGTCCGGGCTGTGAGTGCACTCTCGGCCTCCAGCCAAGGGGCACGTGTGGCCTTATCTGCAGTCCTGGTCTCTGATTCTGGAAGTTTCCGCCATCGCTCTGCAGGCTCACCCATTATCGGAGTGGTCTCTCCTTCAGGAAGGCGTCGCACGCGCCAATTAATTGAGTTCCTGGAGTTTTTGGTTGGGAAGGAATTTGCAGGAGTGATAAGCAAGTACTTCAGGTCTCTCGTGACACGCTGAAGCCCCGACGTCAGCCTGCAGCCCTCGCTCCACGTGGACCTTCTCGTGTCTGTCTCACAGAAACAAAAGAAACGTGGAACAACATCCACGGCCCCTGCTCAGGCTAAGCTCTGCTCCCGTTTTACCATTTTAAACAAAATGAAGGCGCTCACTTCCCTATGACTTTCTTGTTTTATCTATCCTCCTACCGCCTATTTATTTTACCCCCCGCCCAGTTACATTCTCCTTGTTGAAATGTATTTTCCAAGCTTTAAGTTATTATGTGAACCGGTATGATGTACCCACTAATGCCGGTATATAAAAGTTTCTAAATAAATAAATAAATAAAAGGCAGTCTCAGGTTTCATTAACGCAGCCCACGCCACCGTGTAAGCTTATTTGCGTAATAACTGCCGGCTTCTCATTTGCACCTGTTAATCAGGGGGAAAAAGCTTTGCGAAAATGTATGAGACAACTCTGGCTAAGATTGGGGTTTTTTCCCCTACACATGACAGCCACGACAGAAACGTTAGTAGCTCACCGCCCATTGCGCTGGTTGCCACCAGGAGCAGTTGCTGCGGCTATCACCACTTTTGCCACGCTAGAACGTGAGGAATGTATTAGAACCCATGCAAGAACATCAGTTTAATTAAAGAAACCTAACCAAGGTTGAACATCAGGCTTTGCAACAACTGAAAAGTGACCGGCAGATAAAGGTGGGCCAGTGGTGGTCCTCAACCCAGCAGACAACTAACAGACCTCGATCTCCTTGGATGCCAGACTTGCTGAAGACCCAACGCCGAGTGGACACACAAATACAGGAGGCATATGAGAAGGGTTGGGGGGGGGGGAATACAAGGAGAGAAAGTCTTTTCCCGTTTGCCCGGTTTTTTCTATAGTGCTTAAGGTACATAAATCATTGGAGAAGCCACCAGGATGACCAATTGTTTCATCAACAAGGATCTCTCTTCGAGCCACCCCTCAGATTCCATCGACAGATTCTTAAGAGGATCTGATCTCCAGTTACCAGATTACGTCCGGGGCTCTTCACGTACTATCTCATTGTTGGAAGGGTACACAGGGCCTTGGCAAGGTTTGCAATTAGTCACCATTGACACAGCAGCCCTCAACAAGAGCAACTGAAAGAGCAGAGGAAACATTGGCTCAATGGGGGATACATCATCGAGCCCCCAATCAGTTTTTGGTGCCGATGGCCTCCGTAGCATTGCAGGAGAACCTTTTTAGCTTCGATAGGATATATTACTAACAGATTAAGGGGACTGCTATGGGGGCCTCTATGGCCCCTGATTTAGCCAGCTTATATGTAGGAGACTTTGATAAAAAATGATTGCCCCAGTGTCCATATAGAGATAATATACATTTGTGGAAATGCTTTCCCTGTACGTACCAGGATCAGTCCAGGACACCTGGGTTGTGACTCCGCACCAGTAGATGGAGACAGACTAAAACTTGTGGGCGGAGCCATATATGCCCCTGTGCCAGTCACAGCCCCTCAGTCTTACTCTGTCTCCAGTAGGTGGTGCAGGTTTGGTCACAGCCCTGGTTCCCTGGGGTTTTTTCTTTATGGTCAGGGTTCCTTGGTTAGTTAGTTTTGTTTAGTGTTAAACACATAAGTTTTCTGCTTTTTTTCTGATCTTTGGATTCCCGCTGGTCCTGCCTCCCAGGGGGGTTTTGGAAAGTCCTGAGGGGACCATCCCCCCCTGGTCGAGGCCGCTGCTAGGGTCGAGGACCCGCCTTTTGCAGTAGCAGCGTCGGGGGTGACACCGGGGAGCCCGGTTCACTCACCCCCGCTGGAACACAGGCCTCAGGACCGAGGACAGCGGCAGTAGTAAAAAAAAAAAAAAAAAAAAAAGTTTGGCTGTTTTTATTTTGCGGCGGCTCCTGTTTTACTTCAGTGCCGGCTCTCCGTTCCTTCGAGGGGGGGGGGGGGACTGTTGGTGCGCGTCCGCTTCAATTATTTAATTTAATTTCTTTTTATTGCTTCTCTCCTCCTCCTCGCTCGCGCGGCTCGTGGCATGCCGAGAGGCTCGGTTTGCCACGCGCGCGGCTCTCTAGAGAAAAAGTTTGCTCTGTCAGCGTTTCTGGCGGCGAGGGTTCGTCGGGGGCCGCTCCGGGGGTCCGGGCTCGAACGCCACGATCGCCGGCGCGCGAATCTGCCGTCGCTGCAGTCCCGGGGGACCCGTTCCCGCTCAGCGCGGGAGCGGCGGCCATTTTAGCATCAGGCCGGGAAACCACGAGGGAGGCAGCAGGAGATGGCGGCTTGCCTCCCGCGCTTTCTCCACAACGGCGACCCGCTGGGGGTGGCCCCGGGGGAGCGGGGTCTCCCGTGCATTCCGGATCTGGGGAGTCCGGTTCCGGGTCTTCCTACTCCGCGGATTTCGCGCTCTTATTGCGTAAGTTTTTAAAATGCAAGCGCCGCAGTAAATCCGGGAAGACAGGTGCAGCGAAGGGATCTGGCAGATCCACCAGATCCCGGAAGAGGAAATCTATCACGGGCCCTGATGGGGGCGCCATACGGCGAAGCCGTCCCTTGCGGGGTGTTCCGCAGGACACGGACTCAAGCTCTTCCTCCCAGGGAGAGGATGACCCGGCCGAGGAGCCTCTGGGGGGGGCTGATGGTGCGCCGGATGAAGGTCCGTCTCAGCCAGCAGGGGGAAAAGGAAATCCTGCCGTCGAGGGGGACGGCCCTAAGGTGGTTCGCTTGTTCCGTAGGGAGGAACTGTCCCCGCTTATCCCGGCTATACTCCAGGAGCTGGGAGTGGAAGCGCCTGCGGTGGTGCCCAGACAGGGAGCTAATATGGACCCAGTTCTACTGGGCCTCACGGGGCCCGCAGTGGCTTTTCCGTTCATCTTTACGGTCTCGGACATCCTGTTCCGGGAGTGGGACACTCCGGAGCTGGGCCTCAAGGTGAGCAAGGCAATGAGGAGGCGCTGGAACTGCTCCGTCTGCCGAAAGTGGATTCGGCGGTGTCCGCCGTAACGAAGCGGTCGACGATTCCTGTTACGGGAGCCACAGCTCTCAAGGATATCCAAGACAGGAAGCTGGAGGTACAGCTAAAGAAAATTTTTGAGGTGTCCGCTCTAGGGGTCCGTGCAGCCATCTGTAGTAATTTCGCTTGGCGGGCCAGCCTGCGCTGGGCACAGCATCTGAAGGCTAATGCAGGTCTCTCGGAAGGGGAGGCCAGGCAAGCTGATCAGCTCAAGGCGGCGATTGCTTATAGTGCTGATGCGCTCCATGATCTCCTTCGGTACCTCGGCTAGATCCATGGTTTCGGCGGTGTCGGCTCGTCGGCTCCGCTGGCTTCGCAACTGGGCGGCGGACGGATCATCCAAGGCCCATCTAGGGGCCCTGCCGTTCAAAGGAAAGTTGTTGTTTGGCAAGGAGTTGGATGAGTTGATGTTGTCCCTTGGTTAGAATAGGGCATTCAGGCTGCCGGAGGATCGGTCTAGATCTCGGTCTTCTTTCACGGGCCGTTCCCGCTTCCGCGGCGACAGAAGATCCCGTCCGCAGGGTCCGCTGGCTCTTCTTACCGTTCGGGACCCTCACGGTCGTCCTCTTGGTCCCAGTCCTTTCGAGGAAAAAGATTCGGCCGTCAGGGAGGAGCCCAGGGAGGCGCGGGTCCAAAATCCTCCCAATGAGATGAGGCCGGTCCATCCCTCGCAGCAGCTGCGGTCGTTCGTCCCAAACGTGGGAGCTCGGCTGCAGTTGTTTGCCGAGGTATGGGCCCAAATAACGTCGGACCAGTGGGTTCTCGACGTGATAATTCAAGGTTACGCGTTAGATTTTGCACGGACCCCATTCGACAAGTTCCTGGTGTCGCCATGCAAGTGCCCCATAAAGCGCGCAGCGGTAAGGGGAACCCTCCAACGGTTGCAAGCCTTAGGGGCAGTTCCCCCGTGCCCATAGGGCAGCAGGGCTTCGGCCGTTACTCCATTTACTTCATCGTGTCAAAGAAGGACGGCACCGCAAGACCAATTTTGGATCTGAAAGGTGTAAACAGATGCCTTCGCATTCCACGCTTCAAAATGGAGACAATTCGGTCGGTAATTGCCTCAGTCTGGCTCGGCGAATTCCTGGCATCCTTGGATCTCACAGAGGCGTACCTTCACATCGGCATCCAGCCGTCCTACCATCGGTTCCTCAGGTTATGTATCCTGGGCCGACATTATCAGTTCCGAGCCCTTCCCTTCGGCCTGGCCACTGCTCCCCGGACATTCACCAAGGTGATGGTGGTGGTCGCAGCTCAGCTTCGGAGAGAGGGGTTGCTGGTACACCCCTACTTGGACGATTGGCTGATTCGAGCCAAATCCGAGACTCAGTGCCGGCAGGCAGTCAACAGGGTTGTCGCTCTCTTGCGATCCCTGGGATGGGTGGTGAGCCTCAGCAAGAGCCACCTAGTTCCCACTCAGTCTCTGGAGTACCTGGGGGCCCTGTTCGATACCAGGAAGGGCAAAGTGTTCCTGTCTCTGGACAGAGTTCGCAAGCTTCAGTGTCAGGTTCGCCGCTTGTTGTCTCTTCGGCTACCACTGGTCTCTGATTATCTGACGGTTTTGGGTTCTATGGCTTCAACTCTATCATTGGTCCCTTGGGCTTTTGCTCATCTGTGTCCTTTGCAATCAGCGTTGCTTTCCCGTTGGAAGCCGGTGTCGGAGGAGTTTCATCTACCGCAAGCAGACCACTTGACTGGCGGAGTGTCTCTCCTGGGGCCCAACTGGACGGTGGTAACCATGGACGCCAGTCTCTCTGGCTGGGGAGCAGTCTGCCTGGGCAGGTCAGGGCAGGGCAGGTGGCCCTCGACCCAAACTCAGTGGTCCATCAATCGTCTGGAGACCCGGGCGGTGCGTCTGGCTCTACAGTCCTTTCTGCCGCTGATACGGGGAAAGGCGGTTCGGGTGTTGTCGGGCAATGCCACCACCGTATCCTACATTAATTGCCAGGGGGGAACGAGAAGTCCTGGCGTGGCAGAGGAGGCGCAGCTCTTGCTAGCTTGGGCAGAGCGCAATCTCAGCGACCTAGCAGCGTCTCACATTGCCGGGGTCGACAACGTTCAGGCGGATTTTCTCAGCCGTCATCATCTGGATCCCGGAGAGTGGAAGCTGGCGCCGGAGACTTTTCACCTCATTTGCCGAAAGCGGGGGACGCCTCATATGGACCTCATGGCTACCTGGCAGAATGCCAAGGCGCCCAGGTTTTACAGCCGTCGGAGAGAGAGAGGAGCCGAAGGCGTCGACGCGTTGGTCCTTCCTTGGCCGACGAGTGTCCTGTTGTACGTGTTCCCTCCATGGCCGATGATCGGCAAGATTCTTCGGCGCATCGAATTGCATCCGGCAAGTGTAATCTTGGTAGCGCCAGAATGGCTGCGGCGACCGTGGTTCGCAGACCTCTTCCAGTTGTCGATAGCGTCTTCCCTTCGCTTCCAGGGGTTTCCGGGCCTCCTCCGTCAAGGCCCCGTTTGTTCGGCGGATGCGGATCACTTCTGGCTCGCGGCATGGCTTTTGAGAGGCAGCACTTGCAGAGGAAAGGTTATTCGGATGCGGTAGTCGCTACGTTGTTGCGGGCCCGAAAGCAGTCTACCTCGATGACTTATGTTCGCGTCTGGGTAGTCTTCGACGAATGGTGCACGGAGCGCAATGTGGTTCCTACCGTGGCTCCCGTATCCGATATGCTTTTGTTTCTGCAGGCCGGCGTGGCTAAAGGCTTATCGTACAGTACCCTTAGGGTCCAGGTGGCGGCTCTGGGGTGTCTGAGGGGCAAGGGGCACAAGGGTTCCCTGGCTCTGCATCCAGATGTTGCGCGTTTTCTCAGGGGGGCTAAACACCTTCGTCCTCCATTGCGCCACCCCTGTCCGTCATGGAATCTCGATTGGGTACTCTCTGCGTTGTGCTCGTCTCCTTTCGAGCCCATTAAACGGGCAACTCTCAAGGATCTTACGTTAAAGGTAGTTTTCCTTGTCGCAATTGCATCAGCGCGTCGCGTCTCAGAGTTGCAGGCACTGTCCTGTAGAGAGCCGTTCCTTCGGATCTCGGATTCTGGAGTCTCTTTACGAACGTTTCGGCGTTCCACGTGAAGCAGTCCTTTGAGCTTCCAGCTTTTCCCATTCACGATGCGTCGCTGCCACAGATGTAGGAGTTGCGGAGGTTGGATGTCCGGAGGGCAGTCCCTCGCTATCTAGAGGTCACCAATCCGTTCCGAGTTACGGATCATCTTTTTGGTCTCAGGCCCAAAGCGTGGGGGTCCGGCTTCCCGGGCTACGATTGCACGCTGGCTCAAGGAGGCCATTGGTTCGGCGTACATAGTACGGGGAAAGTCTATGCCGCAGGGTCTCCGAGCACATTCTACCCGTGCCCACGCTGCTTCCTGGGCAGAGGCTTCTCAGGTGTCGCCCCAGGAGATTTGCAGGGCGGCTACTTGGAAGTCGTTGCATACCTTTACACGTCATTACCGGCTGGAGGTTCAAGACTCTGCCGGGGGGTTTGGAGAGAGGGTACTCCGTGCGGGACTCTCTGCTTCCCACCCTCGGTAAGTTAGCTCTGGTACATCCCAGGTGTCCTGGACTGATCCTGGTACGTACAGGGAAAGGAAAATTAGTTTCTTACCTGATAATTTTCGTTCCTGTAGTACCAAGGATCAGTCCAGGATCCCGCCCCAGCTGCTCTGAAGAATCGGAGAGTCCGCTCGTTGAGTTGTTAGGTTGCTGTTTCTCGTTTTGAGAGTTTTGTTCCAGTTGGGGGTTTTTGGACATGGCTCCCGTTGGGGATAGTTTCTGTAGTTAGTTTACCTGTCCTATGCTACTTTGACATTACGTAAGACTGAGGGGCTGTGACTGGCACAGGGGCTTATATATGGCTCCGCCCACAAGTTTTAGTCTGTCTCCATCTACTGGTGCGGAGTCACAACCCAGGTGTCCTGGACTGATCCTTGGTACTACAGGAACGAAAATTATCAGGTAAGAAACTAATTTTCCTTTATTGATGATGTCCTAATGCTGTGGGTAGGAGATAGGGAACATCTTGACAAGTTTTTTCTCCTGAATGCCTGTGACACTAATTTGAATATCATTTTTACACATAGCAGTGAGCAAATTTCATTTATGGACATTCAATAATTACTACATCAAGTGGCTTTAACTTTTCAATTTATCGCAGACCTACTGCTAGGAATACTATATTACGTTACACTAGCTTTCACCCCAAACATCTTCAAGATAACTTACCAGTGGGCCAGGTTTTAAGGCTACGACGCTTGTGTTCAATAGAAGAAGAATTTAGCCAGCAAGCCATGATTATGAGACTTCGCTTTTCAGAAACAGGACATCCCTCGAGAATTATTCGCAAAGCCTATAAAACGGCCCCGTTGGGCTGTCAACTGCTATTTAGCTCCTCTCATAGTCCTTCGGTGCAAAATGTGTTTGTATTTTACCATTTACTCCACATATATATTTTCTCAAGGCTAGTATAAAGAAATATTGGCAAGTATTAAGCGTGCATTCTGCTTTTCAGCATCGACCTATTTTTGGATTCCCATGAACTATTAACCCACATGACGGGTTAGTGCAGCCTTCCTACGGTTCACAATCAATACTGGATATCAGGGCACAATCGCCACCAGGTCATTGTAATAACTGCGATCACGTGCATCAGGGCCATAGACTGACTTTACCGAATTGGAAACCCTTTTAAGTTCTGACAGAATCGGAGGGGAGCAGTCTACGCACTATGGCCTCGTGTATATACGTAAAACCACACCTAAGCTTAGGACTCGCACACAGAAGCATCTTAGTTGCATCCGGAGACTAAAGGAAGCAGCAGCAGTGGGGTTCACGTTGGAGGACATGAAGGTAGCAGCCCTAATACAATTACAACACAAGTGAGAGAGGTGGCGATTTTGATCTCCGGTTATCAAACTGATTCATTTACCAGTGGGATACGGTGATACTGAAAGGATTACACAAAGAAATTGACTGGTCCTGTTTTCATTAAGGACCTTCATTAATAACCGATTAGTTAGTGATTACGTCTGCAGCCTACGTGATTGGTCAGGTCCCATTTAAAAAGTCAACGTCATGAGATCACATAAAGACACTGCAGAACGGAGGAAAACCTTGATATTAACAAGTAAGAGGAAGATTTGTTTTGTCTCGGTAAAGCGTAAGGATTTTTTTTTTCTAACTCATTTGCTTTTATCTTCTTTCATAGCTCTCCCCCGGCCCCTGAAGCAGACGTTATTAGTCGAAACGCTGGCAGTGTCTGGAGGGCAACGACCATAACAAGAGATTATAGCAGAGAAAACCCATTAACACGGGAGAAAGATAAATAATTCCAGCAGCACGTATCTCACGTTTTGTTTACAGGGAGGGGCTATCTCAGAAAGCTTTGAAATGCAAAGAAAAATACCTGGAAAACAGGTTCACGTATGACTGTGTTCTATAAAGCTATGTGATTATATTTAAGTGGCGGGTGCTGCTTTCTATGATACCTGAGACAGGCAAGCGAGCGCCTTCAGTTTCTTATTAGACTTGTGCTACAAGAGGGGTGAACTGACAAGGCATGGGTGTTGTTTCTCCTTTACCATTTTAGCAGCCTGCACCGGGACCCTAATGCAACACTCGAGCTGTGACGGCGCAATACAACTCCCTTCAGTTTAGGGACATCTCCGTCGTTAACCCCTTATTTGGGTGTCACACGGGGCTTTAAAAATGCAGCCTGCAGAGAGAGAGGACCGGAGGCAGTAACTCTGCACTGCCAGCAGGGGTGCCCGCCCCCAGCTCATCGGGGGGGGGGGGGGTAGTCCCACTGCAAGTGCAGCATGGGAGAAAGAGTCGGGCTTCGGCTGTTCCTGCATTTCAGGCTCTGCTAGGTGGGAACGGTGGATGACCTGAAACCTCCTCCTGAGACCTAAACACAAACGCCGAGTGCACTGAGGGATAAACACATCTGGATTGATCCCGCGTCACAGGCTGAGAAGGCAGAGCTGGGCATGCGCAGCCCAGGACACGACCCCCAGGTCTCTGATAGATAAGTGCACCCCCACCAGATTATATTTACTGAGCACTACGTCTGTGCGCAGAACGGACCCTGGACCGTGCAGCTCTGCGTTTCCCAGCCTGACTGTGCAACGCCATTCACGCAGTTTATTGGGGGCGACTGGGAGTGGCGCTTCTCTCTGTTTCTCCCATTCTGTAAGGGTCTCTCTCTCTCCCTGACTTCTGGGGGCTCAGCCCAGCTCTCAGAATAATCTCTTCCCAAGAGGGAAGTACCAGGTCAGTCCCATGCACACGTGGCAGCCACTGGGGCCGAGCGCACTGTATAACCCGCAGTCGGGACGCGGGTTAAATAGGCGCTAATCCACCCCCTAATGCAATAAGGGGATCAGCGCCTATTTAACGCGCGTCCGACGCGGAGTGAATGGGATAGCGCTCATCACATGCAAATGCACGTGAAGGAGGCTATTACTCATTCACTCCAAATGCAAAAAGGTAAATGTGCGTCTCAGACGCACATTTATCGCTCAGCTATTAATGCCTGCCTGAAGCAGGCATTAATAGCTGAGCGCATTGAAAAGAAGTGCAGAAAAGCAGAAAAAACTGCTTTTAAAAAAAAAAAAAAAAAAACTCAGCCGGCCACATTAAGAAGATGCGTAACTGCGCAAGCGACATTTCAGCGCCCGCTTTCCGTGCTTTTTTTTTTTTTTTTTGCATGGTCCCCATTGAGAGGATGAGACTTAGTATCACACAGTAAATCCAACACTGGACGGAGCAGGAAATCACCTGCGGATTGCCTTTACTGCCCACCTTCACTCAGGCACCGGGTTTTCTGCCTTTTCACTAACACTTTACCCCTTAAAGACCTCCTGCGGGTCGCGCTCTCTTCCCTCCACTGAATTTTCTCTTCGCCCAGGTTTTCTTCTCTGTGTCCTGGAGCTGCTGGCATCATCCCCTCTCCTGGTGACATTGCTCTGGCCCTGCCTGACCCCGGGGGGGAGGGAGGGGCATGTCACAGTAAAGCTCGGGGCACGGAGGCGCACACGGCACGCCATCCCGCAGGACCACAAGCACGCTCTCTACACGGGAGCTGTCAGGGTACTGCAGGCGTGGGTGGCAATCCTTCACCAGCCGGCACAGCTCGTCTTCTACTGGCCCGCGGACCACCCGCAGTGGCCCCATGCGCGTCCCAGTCAACACATCCCGTCTGGCAGAAGCTGAAAACAGGCACTCACCTTTCTCGGTTTCACTTTGTCATGGTAGTCGTACTGAAAAATCCCTTTGTAGCTGAGTCCTAACCACCAAGGGATCCCCTGCTTGTCCTAGAAGGGAAGAGAGAGAGAGAGAGAGAGAAGGATGGCGTGTGTGAGAGCCCTTTATCCTGCACTGCCTGGCTTCAGGATTCGGAGGCTGGCAGAAGCGATCCACCCCCCACCACCGATGCTTAACAGAAGTGCAGAGTTAGCAAAACTCAGCAGCCACCAGGTGGTCCCCTCCGCCAGTTCCATATAATAAAACCTCTGTGTGGCTTGATGGCAACATAAGCTTCTTTCATTACGTGCACTGGACCGAGGCAGAGGCTATTATTTTCCATTGCACCCAAATTATGGAATTCCCTTCCCAACTTTGCTCCGAAGATCGCCAATTAGCTCATTTTTAGGGAAGAACTGAAGGGGATTCCTCTTAGCACAACGTTTGGAAAATAAGCTGCCTGCACCGTACGCGCACGAATTCTCTTGGTTGTGGTACTGCTCGTTGTGTTAAATATGCAAGGGTTTGTTTGTTTTTCTAAGAACCTGAAAATGGTGAACGTACATAAGAACATAAGAAATTGCCAAAGGGTCCATCAAGCCCAGCATCCTGTTTCCAACAGAGGCCAAAACCAGGCCACAAGAACCTGGCAAGTACCCAAACACTAAGAAGATCCCATGCTTCTGATGCAATTAATAGCAGTGGCTATTTCCTAAGTAAACGTATCCAGCTAAAGATAGCCAGATAAGTTAGCCTGATGAATATCCCTAAATAAAGTTATCCAGCTGCTTTTAGAGAAAAAACTTATCTTTGAATATCACTGGTTAGGTTTAAAGGTAACGAGAATATCTGATTACACAAGAAATGTCAAAACCCCAGGGATATGAGAAACATGTAACAAATAAACCTCTGCTGGCATGGTGATGTTATAGGACTTCAGCACTAACAGGTGCATTTTAAAAGCCCGCCGCGCGCATTAATTAGGGGATGAGCGGATACGTTGGGCTCACGCACACCGAGCGGATTTTATAAGCCTCCCAGATATGCCGCAGTGCACGCATCGCGGAGGTTTCCAAAAAGGGTGTGAAGCTGAGACGTGCGCGTAAATACTCATGCGATGCAGCATACGCGGAGGCTTTACTTCTGCTACGGGTGCCGCGCAAGTTATAAAGATAAATAGGCAGTTCTGAGGGGTTTTAAGGGTCAGGGATAACTGGGGGGAGTGAAGGCTATTAAACTGGCGGGGGGAGGGTTTGGAGGACCTCTCTCTTACCTCGGTGAACTGGGGGCGAACTTGTAAAACTGGGAATGGGGTTGTCGTGTGCCTCTCCCGATTTACATGGCGGAAGCAGCATTTGTGCGCGCTCACTTAGAGTTTGGTGCACGTGGGCGCGCAGGCAGACTATTTTATAACACGCGCACAGATACTCGCGCAACAACTGCGTCCCTGGGCGCGGGCTGAGAAATGTGTGCACACGTACGCCTGCGCGCCAGTTTGAAAGTTAACATCTCAGCATTATCTCCATCAACTTGAAAAACGTCAAGACCTGATGATAGGCTCTAACAGCAAAATACATGCTTTCATAGCCTTATCAATAATCAAAGGTCAGATCATGTCATTTTACATGCTTTCATAGCCTTATCAATAATCAAAGGTCAGATCATATCATAATACATGCTTTCATAGCCTTATCAATAATCAAAGGCCAGATCATATCATAATACATGCTTTCATAGCCTTATCAATAATCAAAGGTCAGATCATATCATAATACATGCTTTCATAGCCTTATCAATAATCAAAGGTCAGATCATGTCATAATACATGCTTTCATAGCCTTATCAATAATCAGAGGTCAGATCGTGTCATAATACATGCTTTCATAGCCTTATCAATAATCAAAGGTCAGATCATGTCATAATACATGCTTTCAAAGCCTTATCAATAATCAAAGGGCAGATCGTGTCATTTTACGTGCTTTCATAGCCTTATCAATAATCAAAGGTCAGATCGTGTCATAATACATGCTTTCATAGCCTTATCAATAATCAAAGGTCAGATCATGTCATAATACATGCTTTCATAGCCTTATCAATAATCAAAGGTCAGATCATGTCATTTTACATGCTTTCATAGCCTTATCAATAATCAAAGGTCAGATCGTGTCATAATACATGCTTTCATAGCCTTATCAATAATCAAAGGTCAGATCATGTCATTTTACATGCTTTCATAGCCTTATCAATAATCAAAGGTCAGATCGTGTCATAATACATGCTTTCATAGCCTTATCAATAATCAAAGATCAGATCATTTCATAATACGTGCTTTCATAGCCTTATCAATAATCAAAGGTCAGATCATGTCATTACTTGTCATTGTTATTGTTTAGAATGTAAACCGAATTGATCAATAATTCTGTTATTGGAGAGTCGGTATAGAAAAATGCTAAATAAATAAATAAATAATACGTGCTTTCATAGCCTTATCAATAATCAAAGGTCAGATCATGTCATAATACGTGCTTTCATAGCCTTATCAATAATCAAAGGTCAGATCATGTCATAATACGTGCTTTCATAGCCTTATCAATAATCAAAGGTCAGATCATGTCATAATACGTGCTTTCATAGCCTTATCAATAATCAAAGGTCAGATCATGTCATAATACGTGCTTTCATAGCCTTATCAATAATCATAGATCAGATCATGTCATAATACGTGCTTTCATAGCCTTATCAATAATCATAGATCAGATCATGTCATAATACGTGCTTTCATAGCCTTATCAATAATCAAAGGTCAGATCATGTCATAATACGTGCTTTCATAGCCTTATCAATAATCAAAGGTCAGATCATGTCATAATACGTGCTTTCATAGCCTTATCAATAATCATAGATCAGATCATGTCATAATACGTGCTTTCATAGCCTTATCAATAATCATAGATCAGATCATGTCATAATACGTGCTTTCATAGCCTTATCAATAATCAAAGGTCAGATCATGTCATTTTAACTCTTGCACATAAAAGCTGATGTTTGTATCAGGGAATCGTTTGTATAACCCCCACACGGGTCTATGCTTCGTTATGGAAACCTGCGTCAGGGGGCTCCTTATTATAATTCGTCAGGGTTCTTGCAGAACAGTCATTCATTTTGGAAAAGATGCAGGTTTCCATAACGAATCATAGACCCGGTCGGGGGTGACCTTGATTGCATACGGGGTTATACAAAGGATTCACTGATATAAATATCAGTTTTTATGTGCAAAAGTTTAAAAAAGATTAATTATTGATAAGGCTATGAGAGCATGTATTCTGCTGATAGAGCTTATTATGAGGTCTTGACGTTTTTCATGTCACCAGAGATACGCTTAGGCCGGATTTTCGGAGGATTTACACGCGTAACCGGTCATACGCACGTCGGGCCTATTTTCCAAATGCCCGGCGACGCATGTAAAGCCCCGGGACACGTGTAAGTCCCGGGGCTTGAAAAAAGGGGCGGGGAAGGGACGGGGCCAGAGGCCTCCGCACGCAACTTACATCAGCCCCAGGGCTGAAGTTTGGAAATAAAAGAAAGAACAAGGAAAAGATTGAGGGAAAGGGTGGGGGAGGTAGGGGAAGGGAAGGGATGGGGGGGTAGGGAACGGGGGAAGGCAGCGTGGCTCGGCGCGCACAATTGTGCACCCCTTTGCGTGCGCTGACCCCCGATTTTATAACTTGCGCCCGCCTGCGTACATGTGTGCGCACCGGGTAGTGCGAGCACACGTACGCCCACGCACTGTTTTGAAAATCTGCCCCTTAGTGTTTAAGTCCTATAATATCACCATACGACCAGAGGTTTATGGGTAGCCAGGTAACATTAAACCTATTCGAGGTATACAACAGCCACATAAGTGCCGGCAAAAGAAAACAACAGTCCAGTGTGGATTTATATATCAGGGTGGTGGGCTCATGCACCCCCCCCACCATGAATTAGACAAGTGTCAAGCAGAAAGGCTGATCTGTGGTACGCTGGGGGCGGCGCTGACGTAGGTGTAGGATACTCACATGTTAGTGAAACAGCCCTGTGCATTTGGTTATCCTATTTGAGCAGCAGATGAGATTGGGGGGTGGAGGTGTTATAATGAGGAGAGGCTTTGAACAGCAAGGAGCCCATAGACTGAAATAAACCCCTCTCATTCCTGCAAGCAAAGCCTGTTCTGGGCCTTTTTAAAAATTTAAATCACCCTCAAGTTAATTTAAATGATACAACTTTCACTGAAGCAGGAACTTCGCATTCAAAAGAAGCTTTGATTCATTTTAGCACTTTGCAGGCTGTAGCGGCCTAGAACTAAGCAGGGTTAGTGCATCCAGGAGGATAACCCTGCTGTGCCATCTGAAGAGGTCAATCACGCACTACACAGCACCATGCATTCAGGCTAGAAGAGTCTCACCCCTGGAGAGGCTGATGCATTGCATTTATTTTCTGAACATAAGCGCAGGAACGCCACTCACCATAAAACTGTCCGGGTGGTTATAACACAGGCAGACTGTGAGGAACTGCAGAAGGACCTTGCGAGACTAGAGAACTGGGCCTCTAAATGGCTGATGAAATTTAATGTGGATAAATGCATAGGGATGCACATGGAGAAAATTGACCCTGATTTTAGCTACACGATGATGGGTTCCGCGTTAGGAGTAAAGGATCTAGAACTCATGGTCGCCAGTCTATTGAAATCCTCAGCTCATTGTGTGGCGGAGTCAAAAAAAGCAAACAGAATGCTAGGAATTATTCAGAAAGGAATGGAGAATAAAACAGAATATCATAACGCCTCTTTACAGATCAATGGATGAGTATTGTGTGCAATTCATTCTGGTCACCCCCATCTCAAAAAAGATATAACAGACTTAGAAAAGGCACAGAGAAGGGCAAAAGAAATGGGTAAGGGGTTGGAAGAGCTTCCCTATGAAGAGACAAAACAACTACCAGCATGGTTAAAAGATGAGGCATGAGAGGCTATAATAGCTAAAAGAACATCTTTCAAGAAATGGAAAAGGGATGTGAACGAAGGAAATGGGAAACTGCATAAGCACTGGCAAGACAGATGTAAAGCATTGATAAGGAAGGCAAAGAGAGAATTTGAAAAGAAGCTTGGCGTGGAAGCAAAGACTCATAATAAAAAACATTTTCAGATACATTTGAAGTAAAAAGCCTGCGGGGAGTCAGTTGGACCATTAGATGAACAAAAAGGGTTAAAGGGGCACTTAGGGATGACAAAGCCATAGCAGAAAGACTAAATGAATTCTTTGCTTTGGTCTTCACTCAGGAAGATGTAAGAGATATACCCATACCAGAAATGATATTCAAAGGTGATGATTCAGAGGAACTGAAACAAATCTCAGTGAACCTGGAAGATGTACCAGGGCAAATTGACAAAATAAAGAGTAGTAAATCACCTGGACCAGATGGTATACATCCCAGAGAGCTAAAAGAATTGAGAAATTAAATTGCTGACCTGCTATTGGAAATCTGTAAACTATCATTTATATTGTCTATGGTACTTGAAGACTGGAGGGTAGCCAATATAATACCAGTTTTTAAAAAGGGATCAAGGGGTCAGCCAAGAAACTACAGACCAGTGAGTCTGATGACCGTGCCAGGCAAAATGGTAGAAACTATCATAAAGAACAAAATTAATGAACATATAGACAGGCAGAGTTTAATGGGAGAAAGCCGACATGGATTTAGCCAAGGGAAGTCTTGCCTCACCAATCTGATACTTTTTTTTTTTTGAGGAAGTAAACAAACATGTGGATACAGGTGAGCCAGCTGATACAGTGTATCTGGATTTCCAGAAAGCATTTAACAAAGTCCTTCATGAGAGACTTTTTAGGAAATTAAAAAGCCATGGGATAGGAGGCAGTATCGTATTGTAGATTTGGGAACTAGATAAAAGTCAAAAAACAGAGAGTAGGGCTAAATGGTAAATTTTCTCAGTGGAATAATGGAGAGCCCCAGGGATCTGTTCTGGGACCAATGCTTTTTAATATATTTATAAATGATCTGGAAATGGGAACAAGTGAGGTGATCACATTTGCTGACGATACAAAATTATTCAAAGCTGTCCAATCACAAGAGGATTGTGAGACATTGCAAGAGGACCTTGCAAAACTGAGAGACTGATGAGAACAAGGAATCAGAAGCTCTCTGCAAATAGCAGATAGCATGAAGCAATAAATCTAAGCACCAGAACAGAAGCAGACATTTCATAGAGCTAGCAAGTTTGTGGTCATGAGAAAGAGGACGTATCCTGGGAAAGAAAAAGGAAAGTGTTTTTACAGGCCAATTTTGGCTTACTTGTCTGGAAAATTACAAGAGGTTAGACGACACTTGACGGAAGGGCCATAAAAGGTCAGACAGTACTAAGTTAATGGATAAAAATAAGTATATAAGAAAAGGTTTGGCCAGTGCTCAGGGAAGGAGTTTTCAAAGGCAGGCTGACTCAAAGCTTCTGAGTTACTTTGCTCTCCTTCCCCATATGCTGTGTACTTGCAAATGAATATTTCAATAAAGTTTCAATATATTGATCTATTTGTGGTCTTGAGTATTGGTCATAGCGGGGATAAGCCCACATATTGGTGACCCCGATGTGATCCCCAGGGGTGGTGCGCCCTGGAAGGGCCAGGAAAAAGTCCTGTTTTTCTCCACAGGATGGAAGGATCACAGAATACCCTGGCAGAGAGGCGGGAAGTATCGTGAATGTAAGTGAAAACTCCCATACAAAGACAAATCTAAGAAAGGTTGTAAGAATAATTTCTTTACTGCTTTTACAGATATTGATTTTACTGTGGGGACTGCCCACTCGTATTTTACCTAGTTGTAACTTAGATAGTGATAATTGATTACGTCTGACCCGAGTGTACAGCTACCTGCAGACTTGGTTTGTGCAGCGTTTCCTCAATAAAAAAGTTTATACAACAAAAAATGCTTTAAAACCACTAAGTCTAACCTTTTCTTAAGCTGGCCAGCGGAAAATCACAAGAGGATTGTGAGAAATTGCAAGAGGACATTGCAAAACTGGGAGACTGGGCCTGCAAATGGCAAATTAAATTTAATGTGGACAAGTGCAAAGTGATGCATTAGGGAAGAGGAACCCAAATTATAGCTACACAATGCAAGGTTCCACATTAGGAGTCACCACTCAGGAAAAGGATTTAGGTGTCATCATTGAAAATACATTGAAATCTTCTGCTCAGTGGGCAGCAGCAGCAGCCAAGAAAGCAAATAGAAGGCTGGGGATTATTAGGAAAGGAATGGAGAATAAAACAGAGAATATCATAATGTCTCTGTATCACTCCATGGTGCATCCTCATCTTGTGTTCATATATCATACACAAACACAAAGCTGGGGATTATTAGGAAAGGAATGGAGAATAAAACAGAGAATATCATAATGTCTCTGTATCACTCCATGGTGCATCCTCATCTTGTGTTCATATATCATACACAAACAGAATGCTGGGGATTATTAGGAAAGGAATGGAGAATAAAACAGAGAATATCATAATGCCTCTGTATCACTCCATGGTGCAACCTCATCTTGTGTTCATATATCATACACAAACAGAATGCTGGGGATTATTAGGAAAGGAATGGAGAATAAAACAGAGAATATCATAATGTCTCTGTATCACTCCATGGTGCATCCTCAACTTGTGTTCATATATTTATTTATTTATTTATTTAGAGAATTTTATATACCGACAGCCGTTTGCACATCGTATCGGTTCACATGTAACTTATAACTAGTTGGGAATGCCCTTACATAGAACAGGAACAAAGTGTACAGTAACTTACAATAACAAGATAAACTGAGTACACAAACAGAATGCTGGGGATTATTAGGAAAGGAATGGAGAATAAAACAGAGAATATCATAATGTCTCTGTATCACTCCATGGTGCATCCTCATCTTGTGTTCATATATCATACACAAACAGAATGCTGGGGATTATTAGGAAAGGAATGGAGAATAAAACAGAATATCATAATGTATCTGTATCACTCCATGGTGCATCCTCATCTTGTGTTAATATATCATACACAAACAGAATGCTGGGGATTATTAGGAAAGGAATGGAGAATAAAACAGAATATCATAATGTCTCTGTATCACTCCATGGTGCATCCTCATCTTGTGTTCATATATCATACACAAACAGAATGCTGGGGATTATTAGGAAAGGAATGGAGAATAAAACAGAAAATATCATAATGTCTCTGTATCACTCCATGGTGCGACCTCATCTTGTGTTCATATATCATACACACACAGAATGCTGGGGATTATTAGGAAAGGAATGGAGAATAAAACAGAGAATATCATAATGCCTCTGTATCACTCCATGGTGCATCCTCGTCTTGTGTTCATATATCATATACAAACAGAATGCTGGGGATTATTAGGAAAGGAATGGAGAATAAAACAGAGAATATCATAATGCCTCTGTATCACTCCATGGTGCATCCTCATCTTGTGTTCATATATCATACACAAACAGAATGCTGGGGATTATTAGGAAAGGAATGGAGAATAAAACAGAGAATATCATAATGCCTCTGTATCACTCCATGGTGCGACCTCATCTTGTGTTCATATATCATACACAAACAGAATGCTGGGGATTATTAGGAAAGGAATGGAGAATAAAACAGAGAATATCATAATGCCTCTGTATCACTCCATGGTGCGACCTCATCTTGTGTTCATATATCATACACAAACAGAATGCTGGGGATTATTAGGAAAGGAATGGAGAATAAAACAGAGAATATCATAATGTCTCTGTATCACTCCATGGTGCGACCTCATCTTGTGTTCATATATCATACACACACAGAATGCTGGGGATTATTAGGAAAGGAATGGAGAATAAAACAGAGAATATCATAATGCCTCTGTATCACTCCATGGTGCATCCTCGTCTTGTGTTCATATATCATATACAAACAGAATGCTGGGGATTATTAGGAAAGGAATGGAGAATAAAACAGAGAATATCATAATGCCTCTGTATCACTCCATGGTGCATCCTCATCTTGTGTTCATATATCATACACAAACAGAATGCTGGGGATTATTAGGAAAGGAATGGAGAATAAAACAGAGAATATCATAATGCCTCTGTATCACTCCATGGTGTGACCTCATCTTGTGTTCATATATCATACACAAACTGAATGCTGGGGATTATTAGGAAAGGAATGGAGAATAAAACAGAGAATATCATAATGCCTCTGTATCACTCCATGGTGCATCCTCATCTTGTGTTCATATATCATACACAAACAGAATGCTGGGGATTATTAGGAAAGGAATGGAGAATAAAACAGAAAATATCATAATGCCTCTGTATCACTCCATGGTGCATCCTCATCTTGTGTTCATATATCATACACAAACAGAATGCTGGGGATTATTAGGAAAGGAATGGAGAATAAAACAGAGAATATCATAATGCCTCTGTATCACTCCATGGTGCATCCTCATCTTGTGTTCATATATCATACACAAACAGAATGCTGGGGATTATTAGGAAAGGAACGGAGAATAAAACAGAGAATATCATAATGTCTCTGTATGACTCCATGGTGCGACCTTATCTTGAGTACTGTGTGCAGTTCTGGTCACCACATCTCAAGAAAGATATAGCAGAATTAGAAAAGGTACAGAGAAGGACGACCAAGATGATAAAGGGGATGGAACAATTCCCCTATGAGGAAAGGCTAAAGAGGTTAGGACTCTTCATCTTAGAGAAGAGACGGCTGAGGGGAGATAGGATAGAGATCTATAAAATTATGAGTGGAATGGAACAAGTAAACGTTACTCAGTTTACTCTTTCAAAAAGTACAAAGATGAGGAGACTCACAATGAACTTACTGGGTAATACATTTAAAATTAATAAAAGAAAATATTTTTTTACTCAATGCATAATTAAGCTCTGGAGTTCGTTGCCAGAGGATGTGGTGAAAGCTGTCAGTGTAGCTGCATTTAAAAAAGGTTTGGACAGGTTCCTGGAGGAAAAGGCTATTAACCATTATTAAGGCAGAGTTGCAGAAATCCACTGCTTATTCTTGGGATAAGGAGAACCCCTTGGGATCCTGCCAGGCACTTGTGACCTGGATTGGCCACTGTTGGAAACAGGATACTGGGCTTGATGAACCTTTGGTCTGACCCAGTATAGCAAGTCTTATGTGCTTATGTTAACTGAGGGGAAATATGATCGAGGTCTACAAAATCATAAGTGGAGTACAGCAAGTAACTAGGGAATGGATATTTACCCTTTCATGTAACAATAGGATTAGGGAACACTCCTTTAAGCTAACAGGGAGCAGATTTTAAATCAACTGGCGAAAGTAATTTTGTCACTAAATGCACAATCAAGCTGAAGAATGTGGTCAAGGCAAGCAGCACAGGTGGGCTCAATACGGGTTTGGAGAAGTTTATGGAAGGAAACTTCATAAATAGTTATTAACCAGGTGACTCAGGGAGAGCCACCACTTGTCACAGGGAGTGAGCAGCAAGAAAGTGAATCTACTTTTAGGGATTGGCCACTGTCGGCGAGTATGCTGGGCTCGATGGACCTTTGACCCAAGCCAGCACGGCACTTCTTATCTTCTTATGCCCAGAGCTCACGTTTCAGTTAGACTGAATGCACCCAGGCGGGTAAGAAAACTTTTTTAGATTGCAAACAGATCAGCAGCAGCTTTAAGTTGCATCCCAGCGAGAATGGGCAAGTAAGAGAAGCTTCAAAAAGGTTTCAAACACCAGTAAGAGGAAAGGCTTCGGGTGCCTGCACTCTGTCTGGCTGAAGAGGTTTTTCAATTCTTTTATTTCATTTATCACCAGCAGTGGGCAGCTGAAACGCACGCCCGTAAAGTTAGTCAGCGCCGAACTTCTACATCCTACGGACACACAGACGGGGCGGACGCTGCGCGGTTCTGCAGGCATCCTCTCCCCTGCAGGTGCGTATTTACCTTCACAGCGAAATAATGTACTCCGTAGGTCGGAAGGGATTCCACGATGCTGATGTAACTGGAACAAGAGAGAGAGAATCATCAATGTGAACATCAAAATGCAGGTGGAATTAGACCCCCCCAAACCCCCTTTCCTCTGCGATGTTAAACCGACTTCTATTATATTTCTATAGTGTGCACATATGCTCAGCAAATATTTGTACACACACACACACATATACAGGATACAGTGTGTAAATGTACATACATATGAACCCGAAGTAGAGAAAAGTGTAACATCTGAGAGGGAAGGTAATAGTGACTGACATGGAAGGACGCGCGAGTATAAATCTATACGTGCGCATGCTCTCTCACACACACACACACACATGCATACAGGATACAGTGTGCAAATGTACATACATATGAACCAGAAGTAGAGAAAAGTGTAACATCTGAGAGGGAAGGTAATAGTGACTGACATGGAAGGACGCGTGGGTATAAATCTATACGTGCGCATGCTCTCTCACACACACACATATATACAGGATACAGTGTGCAAATGTACATACATATGAACCAGAAGTAGAGAAAAGTGTAACATCTGAGAGGGAAGGAAATAGTGACTGACATGGAAGGACGCGTGGGTATAAATCTATACATGCGCATGCTCTCACACACATACACACACACACACACATACATACAGGATACAGTGTGCAAATGTACATACATATGAACCAGAAGTAGAGAAAAGTGTAACATCTGAGAGGGAAGGTAATAGTGACTGACATGGAAGGACGCGTGGGTATAAATCTATACGTGCGCATGCTCTCTCACACACACACATATATACAGGATACAGTGTGCAAATGTACATACATATGAACCAGAAGTAGAGAAAAGTGTAACATCTGAGAGGGAAGGAAATAGTGACTGACATGGAAGGACGCGTGGGTATAAATCTATACATGCGCATGCTCTCACACACATACACACACACACACACATACATACAGGATACAGTGTGCAAATGTACATACATATGAACCAGAAGCAGAGAAAAGTGTAACATCTGAGAGGGAAGGTAATAGTGACTGACATGGAAGGACGCGTGGGTATAAATCTATACATGCGCATGCTCTCACACACACACACACACACACATATACACACACACACATACATACAGGATACAGTGTGCAAATGTACATACATATGAACCAGAAGTAGAGAAAAGTGTAACATCTGAGAAGGAAGGTAATAGTGACTGACATGGAAGGACGCGTGGGAATAAATCTATATGTGCGCATGCTCTCACACACACACACACACATATATATACAGGATACTGTGTGCAAATGTACATACATATGAACCAGAAGTAGAGAAAAGTGTAACATCTGAGAGGGAAGGTAATAGTGACTGACATGGAAGGACGCGTGGGTATAAATCTATACGTGCGCATGCTCTCACACACACACAATACAATCAGGGACAGTGGTGAAATCGGCGCTAG
This sequence comes from Rhinatrema bivittatum, assembly GCF_901001135.1. Classification (NCBI taxonomy): domain Eukaryota; kingdom Metazoa; phylum Chordata; class Amphibia; order Gymnophiona; family Rhinatrematidae; genus Rhinatrema; species Rhinatrema bivittatum. The sequence continues at coordinate 9,765,044 of NC_042623.1, read as the reverse complement.
TTGTCTGCGCGTATTTCTTTTTAGCGCACGCGGCAAAAGCAGGCGCCTCCACGGGATGTAATCAAGGATGCATATGCAAATGAGATGCATGCAGAAGTAAAACCCAGGCAAAAACACATGCAAACATGACTTCCCTTTCTATAAAACAGTGAAGAGGTTAGTGGTCCGGGAGCGAAACTGAAGGTGGGTAGAGCAATGTCCAACCCCTCCATGTTCCGTCTCCGACTGCGTGGCGGCGGTTCCGGTGGATGCCGCTGGAATGCAGCAGAGATTTCTACAGCCCATACACAAAAATGTTCCAAACATCCGGAAAAAGTGAAGGTAATCCGTGATCACCCCAAGGTAAACCGGTCTCCAGACACGCGCTTCAGCTTCTCTCCTGCCCTGACCCAGGTGCTAAAAAACCCCGCACTGACCGATGCGCAGCATAGTTAATTGCCTCATTTGCATGCACTCGCGCTAAACCACCCGTGTGTTTATGCGAGTGGTTATGGTTTATGCGAGTGGTTTTATGCGGGTTTATGCGAGTGTTATTCCTGCGCTGAACACGTTATTACATGCCCGCACAAGGCTAGCGTGGGAAAAACCCGCGCATAAGCCCACGTAAGTGCGCGCAAAAGCCCGCGGCGGCTTTAGCGCTTATTACATCAGCTTCGTAAGTTAGCATTTGTAAATCCCGCGTCTCCACACAGCAGAAGGTAAAGGCACGACTCTGGCATTCAGTCCCCTCTCCGGCGAGCGTCGGCTATGAGCCAGTACTGCGGTCGAGCAGCAGCGCTTCAGCGGTCACCGTCACCCCTCGGCAGGCTTACGTTACAATGGCTTGTCCTCTGGTTTGCCCGTTCAGTTTCTTGTAGTGTTCTATGACTCTGTCTTCACTGGAAAGAAAAAAGGAGAGAATAAAAAGACTTCTTATTTTTTTTATTTTTTACAGCCAAATGATTAAAGCAGCGGCGTCCCTGAGGACCAGAAACCGTCATGCACTTCATCAGTACAGAAAACACGGACTAGGCTGGCAGCAATCATAGGACTGTGCCCCTAAGTACAAGAAAAGCCAAGAGACAGGTAATGCCGTGGAGAATCATGAAATGCTCAAGCGTGGGAGAAAAATAATTTTATTCAATGAAACCACTGCATGGGATTTCTGCCTGCTCCTCCATGGCTTTTGGGGTCACCCATGCTCAATGTTCGGGGGCGAGCAGAGCAAAGCCACTCCCCCAAGGATCCGTCTCTCGTTCCGGGGTGCCAGAGGACCTCACAACAGAAAAAAAAAAAAAAAATCAAAGCGCGCACCGGCAGAGAGGCAAAAATGTTTTTAATTCTGGCTCGCGAGGCTCTGGAGAGCGGAAGGAATACAGTGCAACCAATGTTTCACGGAGTGGGGGTAACCTTCCCAGCCAAAACAAATCATTTCCAAATCTCTGCCTCGTGAAAAGCAGAGAAGCTGCACACAGAGGTCCACATTCGTCTGGATAAACTTGGGGATTTAAAATCCTGCCCGGAGCAGCGCTCAGTACCTCGCTGGCTAACCTTTTATCCTCCTGCATAAATCCGGGACAGAGACATTCCAGGACGGGGCCAATTATCTGGCTAAATAAATTCTGATTTTCAGTGTTTTCTAAAATAGCCGGATAACTTTAGGGCAACCAAAGAGCAAGCTGACCTTCCTAGCCAGCCTGCAGCTGAATATGAGGATCTCAGTCATGAAATTCAGCCAACAGCCAATAGATATTTAATAGAAATATTCACTGAATAAATCACAGCCGTATACACATCTGAATATCAATTAATGGAGGAATTATTTTTCCCCCATAAATATCATAGTCAACCCTAAGAGGAACTACGTTTTGTGAAACACAAGTTGTGATTTATTCTTCATGACCTGTGGACGAACAGGCCATAACAAAAGACAATCCAGAATACAGTGCATACCACATCTGTGGCGTGTAGAATACAGCGTGTGTAACTCACTGGTGGTGTGCAGAATACAGAGTGTGTACCTCACTGGTGGTGCGCAGAATACAGAGTGTGTACCTCATCTGTGGCGTGTAGAATACAGAGTGTGCAACTCAGTGCTGGTGAACAGAATACAGAATGTGTGCCTCACTGGTGGGTTGCAGAATACAGAGTGTGTACCTCACTGGTGGTGCGCAGAATACAGAGTGTGTACCTCATCTGTGGCGTGTAGAATACAGAGTGTGCAACTCAGTGCTGGTGAACAGAATACAGAATGTGTGCCTCACTGGTGGGTTGCAGAATACAGAGTGTGTAACTCACTGGTGGTGTGTAGAATACAGAGTGTGTGCCTCACTGGTGGGTTGCAGAATACAGAGTGTGTGCCTCACTGGTGGGTTGCAGAATACAGAGTGTGCAACTCAGTGCTGGTGAACAGAATACAGAGTGTGTACCTCACTGGTGGTGTGCAGAATACAGAGTGTGTAACTCAGTGCTGGTGAACAGAATACAGAGTGTGTACCTCACTGGTGGGTTGCAGAATACAGAGTGTGCAACTCAGTGCTGGTGAACAGAATACAGAATGTGTGCCTCACTGGTGGGTTGCAGAATACAGAGTGTGCAACTCAGTGCTGGTGAACAGAATACAGAATGTGTACCTCACTGGTGGTGTGCGGAATACAGAGTGTGCAACTCAGTGCTGGTGAACAGAATACAGAGTGTGTACCTCACTGGTGGTGTGCGGAATACAGAGTGTGCAACTCAGTGCTGGTGAACAGAATACAGAGTGTGTACCTCACTGGTGGTGTGCAGAATACAGAGTGTGTAACTCAGTGCTGGTGAACAGAATACAGAGTGTGTACCTCACTGGTGGTGAACAGAATACAGAATGTGTACCTCACTGGTGGTGAACAGAATACAGAGTGTGCAACTCAGTGCTGGTGAACAGAATACAGAATGTGTGCCTCACTGGTGGTGTGCAGAATACAGAGTGTGCAACTCAGTGCTGGTGAACAGAATACAGAGTGTGTACCTCACTGGTGGTGTGCAGAATACAGAGTGTGTACCTCACTGGTGGTGTGTAGAATACAGTGTGTAACTCAGTGCTGGTGAACAGAATACAGAGTGTGTACCTCACTGGTGGTGTGTAGAATACAGTGTGTAACTCAGTGCTGGTGAACAGAATACAGAGTGTGTACCTCACTGGTGGTGAACAGAATACAGAGTGTGTACCTCACTGGTGGTGTGTAGAATACAGTGTGTAACTCAGTGCTGGTGAACAGAATACAGAGTGTGTACCTCACTGGTGGTGTGTAGAATACAGTGTGTAACTCAGTGCTGGTGAACAGAATACAGAGTGTGTACCTCACTGGTGGTGTGCGGAATAGAGTGTGTAACTCAGTTGCACTGTTTTGTCTGTGTTTGGTAAAATCAACTTTCGACCTGTCACTACAGAGAGAAGAGAATACAAAAAATCCCACAAAGAACTAATGGAGCCTTTATGCCACAAAATGCTTGTACGTGTGGATCACAAAAAATGGCCTTGGACTTCCAACAGACAGTGCAAGCATGGTGTGGATCAGACATTAAAGAGAAAAGTTATTACGGGGATGCACACACATACACGGTGTTCCCGTCTGATAACAAAGCTCTGTATGTGATATTCCTTGATTTGTTTTCGGTTGTGTAATTGCATGTCGCTGTCTATTAATGACTATCCCACCACTGGATGATGCCCTCTCCAAGTCTTTCAGAGCATTTCCCTGTCTGGTTTCTGACAGCTCTGAATCTCATTTTCACCTGCGCTCCATGCAGATATGACCTCCCCATCACTGAATGCCACAGATAGAAAAAACAAAGATTTCATTTTTACACTGTGGCAGCTTTTCAGGCTCCACTTAACATCAGTCTGCTTTCTGCTGATAGAGTACAGAGGAGCAGCCATAAATCCAGAGAAATTGGCAGCCATGGCTCCAAGCCTCTCTAGACACTGACATGAGAAAACAGATCAATCCTCGACTCAGGTCCTCCACTCACTGGGGAAGCCAGGGATTCTCCATTATCCACCCCAGGCTTTACCTCTCACTCCCCCACAGCTAAGGATCCTCTGTGCTTATCCCAGGCTTTACCCCTCACTCCCCCACAGCTAAGGATCCTCTGTGCTTATCCCAGGCTTTACCTCTCACTCCCTCACAGCTAAGGATCCTCTGTGCTTATCCCAGGCTTTACCCCTCACTCCCTCACAGCTAAGGATCCTCTGTGCTTATCCCAGGCTTTACCCCTCACTCCCTCACAGCTAAGGATCCTCTGTGCTTATCCCAGGCTTTACCCTCTCACTCCCTCACAGCTAAGGATCCTCTGTGCTTATCCCAGGCTTTACCCCTCACTCCCCCATAGCTAAGGATCCTCTGTGCTTATCCCAGGCTTTACCCCTCACTCCCCCATAGCTAAGGATCCTCTGTGCTTATCCCAGGCTTTACCCCTCACTCCCTCACAGCTAAGGATCCTCTGTGCTTATCCCAGGCTTTACCCCTCACTCCCTCACAGCTAAGGATCCTCTGTGCTTATCCCAGGCTTTACCTCTCACGCAGGGAGGGAATAATAATCCCAATTACAGGTGCCCAATGCAGGGCTCCATGTTAGGAGGACTCCTTGTGGATAATACCTTGAAATCTTTGGCTCAATGTGCGGCAGCGGAGAAAAAGGCAAATACAATGTCAGGAATTATTTGGGAAGGAACAGAGGACAAACTGAGAATCCCATAGTGCCCTTGTCTAGATCCATGGTGCAACCTCACCTGGAGCACTGTGTGCAGTTCTGGTCTCCCCATCTCAAGAAAGATATAGCAGACATAGAAAAGATACAGAGAAGGATGAGAAACATGATAAAGGGGATGAAATCGCTCCTTTACAGAGAAAGGCTAAACAGATTAGGGCTCTTTAGCTGTGAGGGGAGATGAGTGAGATTTATAAAACCATGAGTGGGGTGGAACGGGTAAATAGAGGAGAGTTTATTACCCTTTCCAACAACATTAGGATTCAGGGATGCTCCATGAAACCAGCAACCGGCAGATTTAAAACAAATCATAGGAAGTATTTTGTCACTCAGTGCACAATCGAGCTGTGGAATCTGCTGCCGGAGGATGTGAGGTCAAGGCGAGTGACCCTGGGGTTCAGCAGAGGCTTGTAGAAGCTCCTGAAGGAAAAGTCCATAGCCAGGGAGACTGGGGAAAGCCATCGCTTGTCCCTGGGGGTGAGATACAAGAAACGGATCCAGGACTGGGGATCTGTGACCCGGACTGGCCCCTGTCGGAGGCAGGAGGCTGAGCTGGAAGGACCTTGGTCTGACCCAGAAGGCCATTTCTTATGTTCTTATGGATCAGTAGGACAACGAGGCAGCCGGTTACCAGCTCGGAGACATTACTTCTTCAGCTGTTGGGATACTTAACGGCCTCTCCAAATGAAATGTCATTAGCCCAAAGCTGCTGCTGCTTTCCCTGGGTCCCCGGGTTAGAATGCAAACTCTGAAAAGGGCAACAGAGAAGCGAACAGCAGTTCATGGCAGGCGACCCTGGGACCGCTATCTCAGCTGCTCGTCTTCCGTGGCGCTAGCACGTGCCGACAGCTGGGTGCATTCCAGACCGTCGCCGCCTGCGCGACACCTAAACCGCGGCTCGCGCCCCTCCTCTCTACCATCACGGGCGCGGCAGAAGGGAAATGCTACTGGGGCACTTCCAGCCCCACAGCACGCGCAGAGCACTTCGGAGAAATGGGGCAGCGCGACTCCTGCAGCACGGAAGACTAAAAGGAGAAAAAGCAGAGAGACTGGAAGTTGCTTGAGTGATGTTTATATCATCAAAGGCCTTCCCACTCTCTGAATTTCTGTTATTACAGACCGCGAGCGCGGAGTCTCTAAGCAATGGGCCGGGAGGAGAGAGCTGATTATAAAGGAATGAACTTCTGTTGCACATAAAACTCTCAAATAAATAAGAAAATGCAGAAAGAAACCGGTGCGCGTGTTTATTTAATCTGGGCCAGTGCAGTAGCAGATCTTTAATTTAGATTTAGAGAAGGAGGAGGAGACACAAAGCCTGTAACTCAGCAAGGTTCACCCTTATGGGTTTCAGATGCCGAAAGGCCGCGGCTCTGCAATTCATTCGCACCCTGCGTCCCGGCCGGGCCGAGCAGCAGCTGGAGGACGAGGGAAGCGCGCAGGATGCTGGCAGCGCCGCGCCAAAGGACCCTGCCTCGCACCGCCACAGACCTCCCTCCGGTGCCCCACCTGCAGACCCCACGGCTGCTGCGAAGGACGGCGGCGTATGGGGGGCCCCTGCCCTGGATGTATTCACGTGAGAGAAACAAGGGCCGTCCAGAGCGGAGGCCGAACCCCCAAGAGAAAGATTCAGAGGTGGCCATGCACAGTCACTGCCGGCGATGCCAACCTCTGTCAGTGTCACAGAGGGGTCACTTCTCAACCTGCCCACACTGGGGGGATGGACGATCATGGCTGCTTTTAGTGCCCTGCACTGTTACTTGCCCCTGCTTTTACCTGCAGGTAGGGTTTTGCTGGAAGAAAAAAAAAAAGTGAAGATTTAAAAGCGCAGTCCATGCACCGTCCTAGTCCTCCCCCTGACTGAAACGCTCCCTGGGGACGGCCCCCCCTCCCAGTGAGGCCGAAAGGCTGTGCCGGGCCCTGGAGAAGCCCGCGAGCGTGCGGGATTTCAGCGCACGGTTTTAGCGCACAGATTGCATTTGTTTTAAGCTCTCGCTGCAGGGAGTTAATGCACAACCCGAGCGCACATTTTTACCCATGAAGAGACGGGGGGGTGGGGTATCCCAGACAGACAGACAGACAGGCCCGTTAGCCACCGCCGAGGGCCTTATCCAGCTAAGCGTAAACCCCTTAAGCCCAGACTTCTTTTTTTCCCTCCCCTAAACGTTTTGTCCCTTTTAGAGGGTTTTGCGTGGCGATGGAAACCTAACTCCGGCGCTAAGAGAGACCGCGTGTGGCCGGGGCACCTCACTGCAGCGGGGGGGTTACTGCTTAATTGCCCTCGTTCACACGGGACGTCTCGCACATCTGGGGAGGGTAACGCCCTCTGCCGTGATGGGAGCAGGGCCCCCAGCACCGGGGCAGCGAAGGTGCAGGCAGCAAACACCTCGCCAGCGACCTCAACCGCGCCCATTAAAAGAAGCCAAAGCCGCAGGCGCGGCCTTCGTCTCGCTCTCGGAAAGCAGCACCCGACCCTTTGCTCGTCAGCATCCTTAGTGACTGCGAGAGATCATTAAAGAAGGAAGTCGACCCCTGTGAGCTCCGTCTTATTTCTAGGAACATGGATTTCGCTCTACCACCCTCCGCCGAAGCCTTGCGCGCAAGACCCGGGCACAAACAGCTTCCCTACCCACACGACAGGATCACAAAGCAGCAAATTCTGGACTTAACTGCACTGTTTGGGGACAGAAAAAAAAAAAAAAAGGGATTTCTCTGCAAAACGCAGGCTCCCGGCCCAGCGAATTCTAGGGTTGCAGGAAGGAGAGGGCGAGCAGGCAGGAGACGTGGAACTGGTGCACTCGCAGACAAAACAAGCCGCACAGCGCAGAAGGGGGGGACTCTGAAACCCAGCGCTCGCTCTGCAGCCGGGCCCCGCAGGTAGCAAGTGGTCTGCTCTGTGTTAATACCACGACAGCAGGGGGCAGCAGCAGCACAGGAGGACTGAGCGGACTGAGGAGCTCCGCGCAGCTTTCGTCCCTCCCCACGGGTCCGACCAGCCGAACCGCAGTGAGACCTCTGACCCACCTCCCAGCGCTCCCCAGAGTGGGAGGGGGAAGAGCCTCTAGTGCTGCCTATGGGCACCCAAATCTTAATTCCGGCCCTGACCGATTGCGTGTTGGGGGTGTGCTAAGGGGCAGGGGGAATGTGTTCATGGGGCAGATGCTGAGGAGGGGGGGGAGAGAGGGGCAAATGGGGGGTAAATACAGGGGCAGATGAAAAGGAATGGAAGTATAGGAGAGAGGAAGATGGAGTGGAGGAGTAGGTGAGAGAGCGGAAAGAGTGAGAAGAGGCAGCAATGAAGAGAATAAGGGAGGGAGGAGAGAGCCAGGGCTCGGGTCCCTGGTGGTGGCGTCGCTCTGGGAGTGGGGGGGGGGGTAGTAGAAAGAGCACCCGACTCACAAGAGTTACAGGCAGAAGAGCCGTGCACAGGCGCCGGCAAAACACAATGGGAAGAAATCCAGCGGGAAGGGTTTGCGATTCCCCCCGAGCAGACTGAAATGGATAGAGAGGCAGAGAGAAGGGGGCGAGGAGCAGACAGAGAGAGAGAGAGAGAGACAGGATAGGCACAGGCAGCCAGAGAGCGTGCGAGAGATTAAACAGGGAGATACTTATAGTAAAGAGGCAGGAGATAAATAAATGCATTACCAGTAGGCCAGGGACGGGTGCTCCTTCAGTGCTTGCGTGGGCAGCGCCGGAACCTTCTTCAGGTCAGTCCGTGCGACTTCATTGCTGGAAGAGAGAAGTAAAGAGAGGAGGCTGAAACCAGCGAGAAGGCGAGCCCAGTCTCTGATGCGACCCAGCAGCTGTTCCCTCTTAACCAAACTCAAAAGCAGTTCACCGCTTTTTTTTTTTTTTTAACATTTTTTTTTTCCAAGCAGCGCAGCCACTGAAGGGAGAAAAAAAAAAAAAAGAAACTCAGAGCACGGCTCCTGCAGAGCAGCACTTTTTACCTCTCTCCTGATTCTGTACATTTTATATAAACAAACAGCAGAGTTTAATTACCAGCTCCACGGCAATCTGTGTAGATGGGAACAAAAAAGTCAACAATGGCCACCTTTGTCAGCTCCTCGCTGGGCTGCGTGAGAACAGACTCTCTTTAACCATCTCCCCGTTTCAGCTCTGCTCTCTCTTAACACAATGCCGGGCCTGTTTGCAGCGAACAATCCCAGCCCAGCCCGTCCTCATTCGGGCCTCTCACACCTCTCCTTGGATTGCACACAGGTGCTTATTCAGAGCCGGGCCGCGTCTTTTTACCTGGGGTGCTGCCGCAGTTTCATCCGTATTGCAGCTACCGACAACCAGAATACAAAGTCTTTCACTTTAGCATCTGACACCGAGCCTTCTCAAATCAAAGCGCAAGGCGTGTTGTGTTGCCTTGGCTCTCAAACTGAGTAAGTTGTGCTCCGGATTCTCTTGGTGGCAGCACCCAGGAAAAAAAAACAACACGGATTTCCATGTCCCAGGACATAGTTCCGAAACGTGCCGGAGATCCTGCTTTGGACCAAATCGTGCATCTCTATCAGTGCTGGCGTGTAGACGAGGCATTTTAACTCCTAGGGTGGAGAGGGCAGAAGGAGGCATGGAGACCTGTGCACCGCCCTTCCAAAATCCCTGGAGACCAAGAGTAGACGCCAACGAGGCCAGCCGGTGTCAGTGCTATTCTTGCCAAGATGACGTGAAAGGGGCAAGAAAACGGGCCTTTGACGGTCAGACACAGTCCTATTCCCTCACCCTTCCTGCTCGCTCCTTGTAAACTATGAGAGCTCAGGCCTGGGCCTGGCTGGACCCTTCCGACGAGATCATCCACCAGTTCTGGAGAAAACTTTGTTTTGGCGTCGTCATGTCATCATTTCGTTTCCCATTCGTGTCATGTATACCATTTCGTTTTCCGCTCGTTCCGGTTTTAGTGCACGCTATTCTTTACCAATGTGTGCTATTGTTTCACAAACAATTTTGCAAATGAGTACATGCTAAATCGATATAACAAAACCACATTTTGTTAGTTTTGTGCTGTTTTGGATGGGAAACAAAATAAGATGAAACCACACTTTTTAAAGCCACAGCACCTCCCTAGCAGGGGACAATATTTTAAAATAAAACGTTATTTTTAACATGCACTGGCCATAAATGCCTCTTCTGTTTGCTAGGGGAGCAGTGGGCCATCCTATAATATAGTTGCACACAGAGACTTCTTCGGTTTCTCCAGAGCTTCTCCCCAGGATCGTTTCCCTCTGACTGGCTATTGCTTATTGGCGTCTCCAGAACAGTCACCAGGCGAGGGGGGGGAAACGAAACACGCTCTCTCTCTCAGAGACCTGAAGCCCAGATATTTAGGTTACATTTCACTATTTCTCTAAGTAGCTTTCTGCAAGCAGGATGAAGTAAGAATCTGATGCGACACCGAACGGATTATTCCTGGCTGCTCGGGGAGAGCTCTCCATTGGGAAGTACCCAGTCCCAGGACGGAAAAGCACGGCCATTTGGAAAACACAAATACAGTAAAACAAACTCTGCATACAGCCTAAAATACGAGTGGCGCATTTTTTGCCTCATAAAAACCACAAGACCTTGGATGTCCCTGATGATCTGGAAAGACCTCATTTTTTCTATTCTTGATTCTTGGACGTGATCAGACAGGACACCTTCTCCTCCCAGTATTCAGATGAAAACAATCAAAGCATCATTTAAAACCAACTGCACGTCAAGCTGAGAGCTCCAGCAGAACCGGAGTGCCAGGCGGGTTCTTCTGACGTTCCCTCGGTGCGCGGAGGAGAGCCCCAGGCGGCAGCCCTCTTCTCGGATCTATGATAACTCCCCTCTTGCTCCGCAGTGCCGAAAAAAAGTCAACAAATCCAGGTACATCAATCACGGTTTCCTTCTGGCACATTCCTTGTGAGCCAACTGTTCCAGCGCTATCTTAAAACCAGTAGGCCCTCTTCTATTTTTAAGCCGCATCTCACAACGCCTGTCATTGATTTCATTAGAGAGACCTCTGGCGTGAGCAATAAATCATGACGGCCACTTGCGTGTTGAAGGATTTCACCCAGGGTGTGCTGACAGGCGTGATGGACGTAGGCAAGTGCCGGAAGTGTTCAGAAATCCTGAGGTCTGTCAGACGTCCAGCCTGGGACAAAGAAAACACAAAGGATCAGCTTTTAAGCCTCCTTCGTCCAGACTTTCGGTTGCAGTGAATTGGGAGCATGCTGGGATGCCACTGGCTACTGTCCCCACAGACGCAGTCTCTCCTTGCCCTCTCCCAGACCTCAAGCGCTTTTATAAGGTGACCTAAAGTCTGCATAATTCTACCGATCTGGAAACATTTGTGAGCAAGCGAGAAGAGAAAGCCTGGGGTATGAGATTCCACTTTCCGGGAATGTCTGCCATACGCCAGAAAAGAGTCGCCGAGTCTGACCAATAAAATCAATCAGATCACGTGGTAAAAAAAAAAAAAAAAAAAGCCTCAGAAACCCTGCATCTCTCAGGTAAATGCCTCTTACGCGGGCTCTTAAGCCAATCCCCGCTCTGCTGTGCCTACCACGTTTTCAGCCTCCCTTGACGTCACCAACAACTGCGGAACTGGATGAAGGATCTCAGCGACGATTCCCAACAGCAACATCGGCTGAGACTAAGGGCAAGAAGCCAAAAGCAGCCGCCCACACTTCAGCCACCACAACGCAACTCAACGAGACTCGGTGGAGAAAGCAGGCTCCTTACTTCATTTACCGTGCAAAAGCCACTTATGTCTATAAGGAAATAAAGGCTGTTGTGCAGGAGATAGGGAATGGTCGTACGCATGGTGCAATCAGGAAAAAAAAAAACCCCCAAATAACCCGGACAGGCATGGGCAGCAGAAAGGGTGCAACGTGGATCACCGCGTGAGCGTGGGCTGTGAAAAGGACTCCGACGAGACACGGGGGCTCGGGCGTAATATAAACACAGCACAGTAGATGGTGGAAGATAAGGCCCAACTGGCTCACCCGGTCTGCCCAATTCTTCCCTGCCTGCATTGCTCAAGATATCCCAGACCCAGACAATAAGGCCAACACGACTGCCCCGGAGGTGAGGGAATGGTGTGAGTGATGTACGAGTGCATCACCTCGTGGGATGGAGGAATAACAGTAGGCAGTGGTACAGATGGGTCCTGCTCGCCAGCATGGCAGAGCGGTAGGGATGCTCCTCCACAGGGCTGCACGGTCCCATGCATCACGCTGCGGGGGAGGAGATAAGAGCTGCGTACGGGGAAAAAGGATTTGCATGGGCGTGCAAGCGTGACACAGCAGTGCAAGTTCACATACCGAGCGAGCGAGCGAGCACTCAGTAATAATCAGGCAACGGAGCTGCCAGTGATGCTCATCAGGCGGCACTCGGCATTCGACGTAAACACGAGCCCCGACCGAGCCTTCTGATCCCTGGGCTCGGACGACCTTGTTAACGAGGTACGTTCTACCCTTTCACCCGTTCTTCCCCTCACCCCATCAATTAACCTTCTTCCACCGTAAGCTGCCTCCCCCCATCCTGCCCCAGATTTCACAGCAGACAGGATCAGCTTCTCAGCTCATTTTCTTCCTCGCAAGTTAAACACCGGCTACTTCCTTATTAAACAAAAGGCCGATTCAAATCTCTGATTAAGCAAAAAAGCATCCCGAGTCTCTTATTTGGCACTAAACAAAGACCGAACCCGAGACATAATTAGCAAAGCCTTCCCAGACTCACAACGTCCCATTTCTCAGGGCTTGCTGGCGGGACAGATTGGTGCATATTCTGCACGAGGGCGGGGCAAACCCCAATCAGGTATCACCTGAATCCTCCCAAGGCTTGGTCACGGGTGGCTGCAGGTCCCCCCACCTCAAAGCCCAGGGAGCTACGGGGAGGGAGGAAGCAGGTGGCTGAAATTCAAACATTTCCTCAGCCTCACGCTGGAAGGGTGCGGGGCACGGAAATGTCGCTGACTGCTCGGGGGCGGGATGGACATCCCAGCGTGTAGTGGGCGTGCACTACCGAGACGGCTCTTGTGCACGTCCCCCCCGGTTTCCTACAAATCCTTCCGCACAAGGGGTGTTTTACAAGCCTCCTGCACACTCTGCCCCGGGAGTCACTCGTGCAGCCGGGGAGGAAGTCGGTGACAGCAGCCAGCTTGCAGCCATTTCGTGGATCCCGGCAGACGCGGGGGAAAGATCCCAGGGAGTCCACGCTGCGCAATGCAGGCGACATCCTGTGACGCTGTGTTAGGGGGGGGGAAATGTTACTGCACTACCTGTAGACTCAGGCACCCATCTGCAACACGCGTGCATCGGATTTTCCCGAGGGCCCAGAGCACTCTCAGATCACAAACACACGAGGGCTCTTGTGAAAACGCGTGCCGGCAGGAACCGAGGCCCCATTCGCTGAGACTCCAGGTGCACGAGGGCCTTGGGGGGGTCGTGGGTTCGTAATATTGCAGAGTTAGGTGTTCACAGAGGCACAGGACGCTGGATGTAGGTAGTGACGCACGTCACGTGTCCGTGCGGCTGTCACTGTAACTCGCTCCTTTGGAGGTTACTGATCGGTGGATTTTCCTGCTTTGTCCTCCACTTCCTGCTGTCTTTGAGTGTCTGCACATGCAATGCACCTCATGTTGGAGCTGAGACCTGCTAGGGAAGGCCTGCAGGCAAATCTCAAGATGCAGCCCCATTCGGAAATTCAGGAGCCACGCGGTGCAGGACCGTCGGGCCGCAGGCGGCGCTGGAGCTTCTGTGGGAAGTCAGCAGCTCTGGCTCCGGTGTACTTTACAAATCCAAGAGAGCTTCAGTTACACAATGGGGGCAAATTAAAAAAAAACAACAACCCGCACCGCAGCAAAGTGCCCGGCTGGTACGGGCCATTCCCCAATTTTGAAAGCTACATAACCCCGGTAACCTCACCGAAGGCAGAGCGTGCGAGTGAATATTTCATCTGTACCCTGTGCACCTCTCCTGTGACCCAGGCACCGCGCTCTGCGGTTAAGCCACACAGAGATCCCTTTCAGAACTTAAATCTGCGTTTCTCTTACAATTTCCTAAATTCCCCAGGCAGCCCCGTCCTTTGCACCGGTCCTCAAAGGGAAAATATCTGCACGGACGTTTCCCTTTCAAAATTGCCCAGGAAGGAAAGCCCCCCCACGGAGATTTGACCCTCCCCCCCCCCCCCGCGGGGGCTTTTAAACATGCAGAGCTCTGCACACTGCTTGCTCCCCTACCTCTGATCCCAACTGCTTTTCCTGCAGGCAAGAAGCGAGCGCGTTGCCGATGCCCGTCAGGTGGATTTTTAAACGATGCGCACGTAAAAATTAGCGCTCGCACACACACAAAATAGCGCGTGCGCGAATAAATCTGTGCACGGCTATCTGGCCGATTTCTAACTTATTTGGCTGCGTAGCACCTTGGACGCACAAATCTGAATCATCCGGAGAAATAGCGGCACTTACCCGGCTGTGTTCTGAACCATCCGGAGAAATAGCGGCACTTACCCGGCTGTGTTCTGAACCATCCGGAGAAATAGCGGCACTTACCCGGCTGTGTTCTGAACCATCCGGAGAAATAGCGGCACTTACCCGGCTGTGTTCTGAACCATCCGGAGAAATAGCGGCACTTACCCGGCTGTGTTCTGAACCATCCGGAGAAATAGCGGCACTTACCCGGCTGTGTTCTGAACCATCCGGAGAAATAGCGGCACTTACCCGGCTGTGTTCTGAACCATCCGGCCTACTTAGCCGGATACGTCTGAAGTGCACTACCTGTCCATCTCGCTAGTGCTTTTCAAACGTATCTGGCTGCCGCTACTTAGCTCGCTAAGTTGGCATTTATCCGGATAAGTCTGAACTAGGGAGGCTCATGGCTTTCATATCCCATCCGCGCAGTGTAGGGTGCTTGGTTTTCAGATCACGCGTTTCTAAAAACTGCCCGGGGGGTGGGTGGTGCTGTGGGCATTGAAGTGCTTTCTTTCCGTGTGCACTAGAAAGAGGTGCTCTGGTTTGGGAGGGGGACATTTGAGGCACGCACACACGCGCACACGCACACACGCCTAGCGAGCCGCCAGTGCCCTGCGCACCATGGCCGATTCTCAGAGTGAATTGTGCGCAGATGCAGGCTGAGGTCCAAGCTGAGCCCAACGCAGGCCGCGATAAAATCCCCCTCATCCTGCTCTCGGCCTGGGATTTGCTCCGAGCAGAGGGGGAAGTTCAGGAATTAGTCAGGCACAAGCAGCGCTACAGGAGGCTACAGGAGGCAGCTCCCCCCCATAGGCTGATGGAGATAATTTTGCCAATTTCAGCCTTTTTTGCAAATATCTGTACAAGGAGGGCAAGTTCACCTACGTCTGCACCTCACGTGAGCTCTCGGTGTTCCCAGCTCCTGAACATGAACATAACATGACCACAGGCCCTATGAACATGGGATATCACGTGAGCTGTCAGTGTTCTCAGCCCCTGAATATGAACATAACAAGACCACAGGCCCTATGAACATGGGATATCACGTGAGCTCTCGGTGTTCTCAGCCCTGGTGAACATGAACATAACATGACCACAGCCCCTATGAACATGGGATATCACATGAGCTGTCAGTGTTTCCAGCCCCTGAACATGAATATAACATGATCACAGCCCCTATGAACATGGGATATCACGTGAGCTCTCAGTGTTCCCAGTCCCTGAACATGAACATAACAGGACCACAGCCCCTATGAACATGGGATATCACGTGAGCTCTCAGTGTTCCCAGCCCCTGAGCATGAACATAACAGGACCACAGGCCCTATGAACACGGGATATCACGTGAGCTCTCAGTGTTCCCAGCCCCTGAGCATGAACATAACAGGACCACAGCCCCTATGAACATGGGATATCACGTGAGCTGTCAGTGTTTCCAGCCCCTGAACATGAATATAACATGATCACAGCCCCTATGAACATGGGATATCACGTAAGCTCTCAGTGTTCCCAGTCCCTGAACATGAACATAACATGACCACATGCCCTATGAACACGGGATATCACGTGAGCTCTCGGTGTTCCCAGCCCCTGTGAACATGAACATAGCATGACCACAGCCCCTATGAACATGGGATATCACGTGAGCTCTCAGTATTCTCAGCCCCTGAACATATGACCATAGCCCCTATGAACATGGGATATCACGTGAACTCAGTATTCTCAGCCCCTGAACATGAACACAACATGACCACAGCCCCTATGAACATGGGATAACACGTGAGCTTTCTGTATTCTCAGCCCCTATGAACATAAACATAACATGACCACATGCCCTATGAACACGGGATATCACGTGAGCTCTCGGTGTTCTCAGCCCCGATGAACATAAACATAACATGATCACAGGCCCTATGAACACGGGATATCACGTGAGCTCTCGGTGTTCTCGGCCCTGGTGAACATGAACATAACATGATCACAGGCCCTATGAGCACGGGATATCACGTGAGCTCTCGGTGTTCTCGGCCCTGGTGAACATGAACATAACATGATCACAGGCCCTATGAACACGGGATATCACGTGAGCTCTCTGTGTTCTCAGCCCCGGTGAACATGAACATAACATGATCACAGCCCCTATGAACACGGGATATCACGTGAGCTCTCGGTGTTCTCGGCCCTGGTCAGTCTGGACTTGCTTTGGAAATCACTTTTTTTCATCAGGAAGGCAGGCTATATGTTCTTCTAAATGAATGTCCCATGAGGTCAGAGCCCCCGGCGCTGCTGAGCCTGGGAGCTGAGTAATTCTCTTTCTGAATGCAGGCGGCTCTCATGAATTCCAGGACAGCACGAGTCCTGTCTGCTTACAGTTTAATCCTTAAAGCAAAGAATTAAAGGCGCTTTCTTAAATCTTACCTTACATAATCTCCTTTTGCTTCCTGCAACAAAGACAAGAAAAATGATATTGGTCAGTTAAATTATAAATGCAGATTTTTTTCATTTATAGAACTGAATCTCTTACTAAGCAAACCCAAGTGCAATTTTAAGAACAAGAGAGGCTTGACCGAGCTCCCCAGGGAAAGCTCAACGCCCCCAGAAAGAAGTATGCGAGCCTGAGAGCTCAGCAGTGCGAGCCGTTTTGCTGGAAGAAAAGTCAAAAGAAGCCAATCCTGTTTTTCCTGCGGAGAATTTTGTAACGTGCAGAGGCTTCCGTGCGGTGCGGGCGGGGAGCTCTGCCTTCAGGCTGGGATCCAGGGTCTGTGGGACACCGTGCGCTCCAGCGTCCGGCGGTTTCCAGCTGCACGCCTTCTGCAAGTGAACCCGGCCGCTGATTTTAAGATTCACAGAGAATCAGAAGAAGGTGGAGGACGCACTGTGCACTGCTCGGCAGGGTCCCCTCCCCTCTACCCCACGCCTTCTGCACCCCTGTGGCACTCTGCCTACGGACGTGCTGTGCTTCCTGTTATTGTCCAGAGCGGTGGTACTCGCTTCCGGGTCCCTACCAAGTAATCCTGCTCGCCGCCGCACACAGGGATATCCTGAAAACCTGGCCCGCTTGTGACCCTCAAGGACCGGACGTGGATACCACCGATCTCTGCCCGGGGGGGTGGGGACGGCAGCTGAAACAGCCCCGCTGTCACTTCTGCCGTACCCGGAGCCGGCCGACGCACAGAAAGATGAGGCAGGGGCTGGCGCCATGGATGGGCCAAAACCGGCGCCTGTCTGGGATGTCGCATCACTGCCACCGGCGGTGTCGGCGCGGCAGCAGAGACCATCCACGTCGCTGGGGGGGGGAAGGGGGAAGCTCTCCACACCCGTGGCACCGTCGCCCGTGGCGCGCTATGGGGGATGGGACAGCGCCTGTCTGCAGGGCTCCAGCATTCAAGGAATCTTTCCCAAATCAGCTCCCTCTGGAGAAGCAGAGGGCAACACATACCCTTTAAGCAAAACCTTTTCGTCAGACTAAACGCCAGCCTCACCTGCGGCATCAGCCCTTGTGTCTACATATCCGCAGCAGCCGCACCTTCAAGACGGGTTAATGAAGGAAACCGCTAGACTCAGGGCTGAGCTAGTGAGGGGGGGGGGGGGGGTCCAACGATAATTCCCAACCCGGTATCACCGGCACAGGGAGAAGTCAAGCACAGGGTCACAGACACCTGCGGGCAACCAGAGCAGAGACTAAAGGTCCTCAAAAGAGAGGGCAGATGCATCCGACAGAGGACGAGGGGGCTCCACAGGGGCGGGAGGAGGATTCGGAGGTTAGCAAGGAGAATGGATGTCACTGGGGCACCAGGTACCACTGATCTGTGAGGAGGACTTGGCCCGGGAGCTAGGGATGAGCCTTGCTGACCTTCTCCAGAGCAGGGGATTGTCCTCGCACAGAAAGTCAGCGCAGTGGAGGTGGTGCACAAGGAGCTACTACACAGATGTGACGGTTTGCATCCACCCGGCCCCTCGCCAGCGTTTCAGATCCTGCTTGGACCAGCATTCAAGCTAAGCAAGGGGGGGGGTACAAGTAGAAATCCTAAATCACCTGTGCGGTATTATCCGGGAGAGAGCAATCAGATGTAAGGGGGGTTAGGCAGCGGAAGAGGAGTTCACGGAAAACCAGAGAGCAGGCGGCAAGGCATCGCCTTGCAGAGTCCTGGCAAATGCCCAGCGTCTTCTTTACAGAAATGACCGACTGGAAGGCCATCGTGGCAGAGGAGGACTCGGGGTAGTGGAACTCAGGAACGGGACGTGGCCGAGAATAACCTCTTCCGACCACCAGAGAAAGCAGGCAGGGAGAGCAGCGGGAAGACGAATTCCTGTGGGGTGCCCTGACGATACATTTGGGAGTAACCTAGAGATCCAAGCACCGGGAGGTTTTATATCAAACGAGTTACAGACCTGCAGCCCAGGGAAAGGAGAGAGACTCTGACGTGATGGACGATGTCTGAAGGACGGGGCACGAGGGGGGAGTTCAGCTCTAGCAGCTGCCTCCTGAGCTAGGAGGGAAGAGGCTCGGGACCACTCGGTGACGAGCTCACCCGTACACGTGAGAACTGCAAGAGAGCCCTGTGAGCTCAGGGCGGGGCAAGATCCTCAGGGCTCAGTATTAGGCTGGGGACTGAACAAGACTAGGCCAAGGTACAATAAGTTCCTTCCCCAAGGAGCTTCCAACCACCTAAGCAGGTAACCGAGGCACTGGGGGAAACGGGATCTGAATGAGGTTTTTCCGCGCATTCTTCTAACCACCAGGCCGCGCCTTTCCTTCACTTCGGAGGGGGTGGATAGGGAGCAGCAGTGCTCAGGAATCCAGAATCTGACGGGCCCAGGGGAACCGCGGGGACAGACGCACGGCAATTAATCACTGGCGAAGGGGCTTTCTAAGGGGAGGCGGCAGACGTGGTGACAGCAGAGGGATTTAGGCTTTGGAAAACACAAAACATTAAAAGCTCCCTAAAATAAAAGCAATCAGGACGTGGCTCGTGGGAGCCTCTCACACCCAGGGAACAGGCTCGCGTTTGGCTTACGGCCTCGTGGAGACGCCCAGACTGCTCCCTTCTGGCCCCTGTTCTATTCTGCTTTGCAACGGGATCCGCTAACCTTCCTGCACACGTCCGTGCACGTGGGATCAAGACCCAAACGGCGCGGATCCGTGCGACGGAGCTCAGCAGACCACGTGGGGCAAGCCAGGACATTTACAGCCAAGCCAAGGCATCTCAGCTGGCTCCGTACGAGCCAGAACCGGGGCGGGGTGAAGCAGGGTTAAGGCTAACCCCAGTTCCACCCAGAACCAGCCTCTTAATCTCCCTGACCTGACCTGCTCTTCTCCCCGCAGGCTCGTTCGCTTTCAGCTTCACTTTCTTAGCTCTCTCGCGGCAGGAATCCACGCTCTCTGTCTGACCAGATGCATCTGTCTGGCATGTCCTGGCTCCTGAGAAGCGGAAGGCAGTGCTGAACCGTGAAAGCCGTCAGGACCGTCTGCTTGCTCAGGACACGATTAGAGCCGGTGGTCCGGGCGAGGGTTTACCCGAATGTTGGACGCTGTTCAAATTCAGCAGCGCCGAGGCTTGGGCAGATGTTTTGAGTTTGTGTGAGGGTAGCCGAGCCGCCAGGATTGCTCTGGAGCCTCCGGGAATTAACGGCCGGCCTCTGGCGCACGGCTGCCGGCAGCCACGGGGAAAATCACAAGCGTGCAAGGCGGCAGACGTGAGGAGCAGGGACCGAGAACCTCTGTGAGATAAATATTTATAACTGTTTTCCTCTCTTGTCTTTTCCTTTACTTTTGAAGAACCGAGTGACGGGGGTGTGACGGGGGTGCCTAGCACGTGTACCCCCGTCACACGACAACGAACCAGATTCACAGCATCACAAGTGCTTTTTCTCTGCAATGTCTCTCTCATGCACGCGCACACACTGCTGTTTCATCTCCTACTGGGGCACACTGCTCCCCCATAATAAACGAGGTGCAACCCAGCCAGCCCTCAACGCCTCCAGGAATAGCTCTAACCAGAGCTGGCACTGCTCAAGAGAGAGAGATGCACCAGAGCCTCACCGTGGCAGATTAAGCACACGGGAAGGAAACGCTGAGCTGTCAGGCTGAATATTCTATATATTTATTTAAAAGTTACCGCAAACAATAAGACATTTACATGCCCGTCTAGGCGGTTTACAAATATAAATACATCAAGTTAAAACAAACAAACACAGTATAGGTTTAAACAAAGCAAAAGTCTATCAGTTATAGCGTAATTATTGAAATCATATTATATTGTACGCATCATTAAATAAATATGTTTTTAGCGTTTTCTTAAATTCTTCACGGTTTGATATAAGTCGGAGGCTTTCAGGGAGAGATTGGACCGGCTACTGAAAAAGTTCTTTTACGGATTAAAGCTAAGCTGACTGTTTCGACTGGTGGTATTTCTAGTAGACATTTATTCTCCTAAAATCTGTACGCAAAGCCTCCGGTCTCGTATCCCATTGCAGGAGCCTCCAAGTAAAATAGAGAAAAAAAAAAAAAAAAGATGAAAGGGGTGACCCCGTTTGCCACTTACCTGCAAGATGTACGCAGCTAACTCAAACACGACTTCACTGTCAACCTCGATCAATTCCTTTAGTGGAGACAAAAGATGGAACCGGTTTGTGCATTTCAACAATGAGAACCTGCAAAGCTTCACCCCCTCCCTGGATGCCTCTGCGAAGGGCGGGGCCGTTCCTCTGCCAGGGGATTTACACACAAGCAAGGGACCTTTCTAACCAGGGGGAATAAGGCCCAAAACTCATTCTTGTAGAACCAGCAAGGAACACCTGAATGTCGCTCAACTTGTTTGCCCATTCGTGAGGACAGAATCTGATTGCCTTTGGTTATGCTCACAAGCATTTTGTTTGCAGACTGGGGAATACACCGAGTGCAAAATGCCCTTCAGACCAGGTTGGGCTTCTGCAACTGCGGAGAGTAAAAGAACTTCATACACCGAAATACTAACCATGCCCACCGCATTACAGAGGACAGATGAGTATTAGGGGTGTGCATCCATTTTTAACGAATGGAAAAAAAAAAAATGCAACGAATGAGGCCATGTTCAGTTTGTTCTGAATGAAACGAATCTGCTGAAAATACACCAAACATTTGGGCTAGTTATGTAAACGTTGCATTAAAAAAAAAAAAAACAACGAGCCTCCGACGGCCCAGCTCTGTGGCCGAGCCGTGGGCTGGGTCTGGAGCCGAGGTCTAGCCCTGGCGCTGCTGCACCTCCACCGCAGCCCCTTCTTATACAAATGCCTGCTCCAGCGTTGACATGGGGAGGAGGGACGCCTACGTGGCTGGTGTCATTCTGTTGTCAGCTGCACCAGAGAAAGGGGCCAAAGTGACGTCACTTCAGCGCCATCCCCAGGCGGACGCGGCTGGGCACCAGTCCTGCTCATCTCAAGGATGTGAGAGGGGGCTGGAGTAGGAACGCCCTGGCACTTGTCCAGGGCTAGACCTCGACCCAGGCCTGTCTCAGGGCAGGATTTTGGCCCAGGAAGTCCAGCCAGGGCTGCTGGAGGCCTTTTTTTTTTTTTTAAATCTGTTTGGGCTTTCTTTGCGTGTTTGGGGCTGCACAGCCTTAACGAGTGTCTTGTGAGCGTTATTAACCAATAGCATGCAGAATGCATCCTCGACAGAAGCCCAGACCCAGAAGAGATCAGCTCGCTACGTCCCGAGAGCTGGAACAGCTGGACATGAGGACGTGCCCAAGGAATGCCCATGAATTGGGAGGAAGGCCAGAACCTACAAACCCACACGCCAGGCTCTGCCTCTTCCCCGAATTACATTTTGTTCAGCAGAGATAACCAGAAGAACGGTGCATTGGTAGATTCATGACCAATTCAATTATTTCAGTCCATGCAGTGCCTTTCAGTTACAGAGGACCTCAGTGGGCCTTACGGTTTCACACTTCAAAGAGATGCATAGAGCCTGCTGTGGTGAAGGCGGCTGCTGGATTGCTGGACGGCAGCCCAAATGGCCATCTTTATATACCTTCTGCCTCTCCTCGCTCATTCTAGCCAATGACACCACAGCTTGTCCGTAAGTGACCATTTGAGGATTACACCTCGTCTTTCTAATGCTGACAGTAATTAATAATCCCTCAGTCCATGACCTGCGGGAAGACCATAATTCACCAGTCAGAAGTCTGACATTCAAAGAGGGGACCCAGGTGATCTTGAAAGCTGATAAGAAACTATGAGTTACTGGGTCAGAGCAAAGGTAGATGCAGCCAGAGAGTGGCAAGCAGTGGGTGCTTAGAGGAAGCACATAGATAGCAGGGAATGTGTAGAGATGTCCACCCTCCATTTCATGGTTCTGATTTCTAGCACTCGTGGGTTCGGTGTGCACTGAGCATGAGGTGCTGTGGAGCAGAAGAGGCACACATCAAGGTTTGAGCACTAGCGGCCTCACACGTGGAACATCTCCTGCTGTGCAGAGCTGGCACTAACCAGATGAGCAGTCGTTCTGGTGACATTTCTAGAGAGGTCAGAGATCCGTGGGACAGAATCGATTATGCCCCATTTACTGTACCTTGTGTAATGTAACCTCAAGTATAAAAGCAGCTTGCCCTTCCAGAATGGGGGTGAGGGGGTTTTAGAGTGTGGGTATCTCTGTATCGATGGCAGTGACCAAAGCAAACGGCCAGCGTAGGCTGTGAGGGGGCTGAGCAGGCTACACGGATGATCCAGGGCAGAAAAAAGGACTTAAACATCTCTCTCGTCTGTGGGTCATTTTACTGCCTCCCGACTGCACACAAATCTATGCAAATCAGTCTAATTCTGATTTACAAGTTCCCCAGCCTTTCGCTTCCTCGTTCCATCACAGCACTGCCTCAACTTCCTGCTTTCTCCAAAAACCTGCAGACAGTTCCAAGAACGGGAGGCAGCCAGGGCTGCAGCTCATTCTGGATCCTGCTGAAAGCCGTAAGCAAACAGGCAGTGAATGCTGAGGAAAGGAAGGAGCAATGGGCTCCCCAGAGAGTACGCAGCCAGTGCCTCGCCAGCCTCACAAGAGCCTCTGCAGTAATCACATCACAAGAGGAAAGAACTGCCAAAAAGGTGTCCCAAGGTGATGGCTGTACCATGGGGTCACCGAGGAACGGGTTTCCACACGCCGCAGCAGCTCTGCATTCCTGACTGACCTGTCCTCATCTTTCTGGAGGGGCCACGCCAGCAGACCTGGAGCCTCGACAGCTGGGCCTGCGCTTTAGTGACAGAGTAACAGGAAATGTCCCCATCACAGACAGGGCAGGGAAATGCTCTCAAGCAGCAGGCGTGATTTGTAATCCCCGAGTTATTTCCTGAAAACAAATTTCTATCCAGAGGCAGAGACGAGAAAGCACGAAGTTTCTCAGGCCTATGCTATTCCCTAGAGGAGCTCTGCCGAGGAGATCCCTCCTCCCCCTCAAACCTAAGCAACCAGTGTGTGAGTGCAAATCCCAGTTTTTCCTCAGCTGGGCCCATCCTCGCCCTTCCCTTCTGGCAGGGGCTTAACAATCACTGCTCTGTTCTTTCAGCTCCCAGGATTAATTAGCAATCCCCGCGGGGAGGCTGGCTCTGCTTTCCTTTGTGCTGCAGGGATCTGCCTCTCTGAAGTCACCCTCCCAGCTCTCCAGGCCTCTTCCAAACCTTCAGAATCCTAACTTATCATTCACATTTAGACTGCTGAACATTACAAATATTTGCAAACTGTTTCTTCATGTAACTCAACATGCACACATCTCAGACACTGAAAACCACACCATGCACACATAAACCACAAAAGGGAGACTGAAAACGGCACAATTCAGACATACATCACAAAAGAGAGACTTAAAACTGCCACACAACAGAGGTGAGACAGAAAACTGTACCGTGCATATACCTATACCACAGAGGATAGATGGAAAATCACACCGTGCACACACATATACCACAAAAGTGAGACAGAAAACCCTACTGTGCACACATCTACACCACAGAGGGGAGACGTAAAACCATACCATGCACACATCTATATCACAGAAGATAGATGTAAAACCATACCATGCACACACATATACCACAGAGGTGAGACGTAAAACCATACCATGCACACATCTATATCACAGAGGGGAGATGTAAAACCATACCATGCACACATCTATATCACAGAAGATAGATGTAAAACCATACCATGCACACACATATACCACAGAGGGGAGACGTAAAACCATATCATGCACACATCTATATCACAGAAGATAGATGTAAAACCATACCATGCACACACATATACCACAAAAGTGAGACAGAAAACCCTACTGTGCACACATCTACACCACAGAAGGGAGACATAAAACCATACCATGCACACACATATACCACAGAGGGGAGACGTAAAACCATACCATGCACACACACATATACCACAGAAGGGAGACATAAAACCATACCATGCACACACATATACCACAGAGGGGAGACGTAAAACCATACCATGCACACACACATATACCACAGAGGGGAGACGTAAAACCATACCATGCACACACACATATACCACAGAGGGGAGACGTAAAACCATACCATTCACACACACATATACCACAGAGGGGAGACGTAAAACCATACCATGCACACACACATATACCACAGAGGAGAGAAGTAAAACCATACCATGCACACACACATATACCACAGAGGGGAGACGTAAAACCATACCATGCACACACATATACCACAGAGGCGAGACGTAAAACCATACCATGCACACACATATACCACAGAAGGAAGACGTAAAACCATACCATGCACACACACATATACCACAGAGGAGAGAAGTAAAACCATACCATGCACACACACATATACCACAGAGGAGAGAAGTAAAACCATACCATGCACACACATATACCACAGAGGGGAGACGTAAAACCATACCATGCACACATCTATATCACAGAGGGGAGATGTAAAACCATACCATGCACACATCTATATCACAGAAGATAGATGTAAAACCATACCATGCACACACATATACCACAGAGGGGAGACGTAAAACCATACCATGCACACATCTATATCACAGAAGATAGATGTAAAACCATACCATGCACACACATATACCACAAAAGTGAGACAGAAAACCCTACTGTGCACACATCTACACCACAGAAGGGAGACATAAAACCATACCATGCACACACATATACCACAGAGGGGAGACGTAAAACCATACCATGCACACACACATATACCACAGAGGGGAGACGTAAAACCATACCATTCACACACACATATACCACAGAGGGGAGACGTAAAACCATACCATGCACACACACATATACCACAGAGGACAGAAGTAAAACCATACCATGCACACACACATATACCACAGAGGGGAGACGTAAAACCATACCATGCACACACATATACCACAGAGGGGAGACGTAAAACCATACCATGCACACACATATACCACAGAAGGAAGACGTAAAACCATACCATGCACACACATATACCACAGAGGGGAGACGTAAAACTATACCATGCACACACATATACCACAGAAGGAAGACGTAAAACCATACCATGCACACACACATATACCACAGAGGGGAGACGTAAAACCATACCATGCACACACACACATATACCACAGAGGGGAGACGTAAAACCATACCATGCACACACACATATACCACAGAGGGGAGACGTAAAACCATACCATGCACACATCTATATCACAGAAGATAGATGTAAAACCATACCATGCACACACACATATACCACAGAGGGGAGACGTAAAACCATACCATGCACACATCTATATCACAGAAGATAGATGTAAAAACCATACCATGCACACACATATACCACATAGGTGAGACGTAAAACCATACCATGCACACACACATATACCACAGAGGGGAGACGTAAAACCATACCATGCACACATCTATATCACAGAAGGAAGACGTAAAACCATACCATGCACACACATATACCACAGAGGGGAGACAGAAAACCATACCATGCACACACACATATACCACAGAGGGGAGACGTAAAACCATACCATGCACACACATATACCACAGAAGGAAGACGTAAAACCATACCATGCACACACATATACCACAGAGGGGAGACAGAAAACCATACCATGCACACACACATATACCACAGAGGGGAGACAGAAACGACAGTGATGAAGCACCACTAGATGATGCCATGCATTAATGTGCAGAGGTTGCCAACAAGAGGATGCCCCACGTGGCTCCTGCTGGTGAACACTGGCACCTTTCAGTATAGTAAGAACTAATTCCAGAGGGGAGGGAGAGGAGGCGGGCTGCTTTGAATCAGGGGTTAGGAGGGGGTATCTGGGCCTTCATCAGGGTGGGGGATGGACAGGCCAGGCGCACAATCAGATGTGCAAACCATGCAATTGCATGAGGTTTCCCTCTCAGGGGAGTCGGCAGCAGAAAAAAAGAAAGGAAGAGGTACAGCACGGCTGCCGGTGGAGCCCACACCACTGGCAGCTGAAGAAAGGAGCGTGCAAGGCCCCAGCCAGAGTGAGAGAGAATGTGAGCATGTGTGAGTGAGGGAGTGTGAGTTTGTGAGTGAGAAAGTGAGTACATATGTGTGTGAGAGAGTGTGAGTGAACATGTATATAAGAGAATGAACATAGGTGTGTTAGAAAGTGTGTGTATCTGAGAGAGAAGAAGTAAGTTTTTCCACTTCCCTGCCACAAACACACACACATCCACTAATCCATGGCAGGTCCAAGGTGACTGAAAATCAAAAGTTCCCAGCTATGGAGAGCAGGGGATTTTTTAAAAATGCTTATTAGTGTTAATTATTGGGTATTATTTGATGTCTCTTCTGTTTTGACATTTTATTGGTGCTTGGGAAATCTGTAAACATTTTTATATGAGTCTTTAATTATTGGATGATGTTCTATTCATTAGCTGTTTTAAAATAGTTATTGGTTTTATTAGTATGGTTTTACTATTCTGACTGATGTTTTATATTTCTTGATTTTTATTGTTTGATGTTTTATGTAGAATAGTAATGTTGAAGCCGCCTACAGAGTCTGGCTTGTTGCGATATCCAGTTCAGTTTTTGTCTGCAGGTTTCTATTTATGCTTTACGGTCTCTGTATTTGGTCAGAGAAAGGTCATTAGCAGAGTACCACAGAGATCGGTACCGGTACCAGTGCTGTTTAACATATTCACAAACGATCTGGAAAAAGGAAAAATGAATGAGGCGATCAAATCTGCAGATGACACGAAATTATTCAAAGTTGTTAAAACGGCAGCAGATTGCACAGAACTGAGACCAGGAGAGTGGCAACTGGATGGCAAATGAGATTTAATATGGAAAAGTGCAACGTGATGCCCAGAGGGAGAAATAATCCCAACTACAGGCACATGACGCTGGGCTCTGTAATGGGAGTCACCGCTCTGGAAATGGATCGTGAAGCCCCTGTGGGACGATAGCTTGAAATCCCTGGCTCAGTGTGAAAAATTTTCGGAATTATTTGTAAAGGAAGAGGGAAGAAAGCTGAGGGTCTCACAATGCCTTGGTGTAGATACATGGGGAGCACCGGGTCTCAAAAAAAAGGCAGCGTGCACATGGAAAAGGTACAGAGAAGGGCGAGAAAAGTGATAAAGGGGATGGAAATGCTTGCGAGTGACAGGCGAGGGCTCTTCAGCTCGGGACAGAGACGGCAGACAGAAGCTCATAACATCATGAGGGGGGGTGGAACGGGCAAATAAAGAGGGGTTATTTACCCTCACACATAATACTGAAACAAGGGGACGCTCCGTGAAACTCACAGCCAGCAGATTCAGAACAAATCACAGAAACCTCTCTCCCTCAGCGTGGAATCTGCTGCCAGAGGATGCGGTCAAGGCGAGGAGCAAGGTCTGAACAAGATACTGCAGGAAAGCTCTGTCACACATTGACCAGGAAAGCCACCTTTCCTCCATTCTGCTTCTAAATTACCTGAATGTACCCGTTTACCTCCGCTGTTTGGACTTTCTTTCATCTCAAGCTGTAGATTCCAGAGAAACAGCCTTCACCACAATCTCCAATGACTACAGCCAAAGGCCTCTCCTCAGTCCTCATCCTCCTCGACCTGTCGATCACCACCCACTCCTTCTGTCCTCTTCTTACCTGGGATCCTTCTCTGCTGCCATCCCCCTTATCATCGGATGTGCCTGCGGGCTGTGTCCTGCGCCCTCTTCTCTTCTCCCTAATTCCCTTGTGCTCTGACTTCCTCTCAAGGCTTTCAGTACCATCTTTCCGCTGATAATTCCCTGATTTACCCCTCTACACCAGAAATCCCATCAGGAATCAGTCCCAAATCTCAGCCTGCCGGTCTGACACTGCCGTCCGGGATCTCCCGCCGCCACCTTAAACTCAACACGGCCAAGACAGAGCTCCTCATCACTCCCCACAAGCCCAGCTCCCCGCTTCCTCCTTTCTCTATGTCTGCGGATAACACGGTCAGGCCCCCCCAAGTCCGCTCAGCCTCAACTCTTCTCCCTCTCTCTACACATATCCAAAACATTGCTAAAATGCCTCATTTCTCTCTCTATAACATCACCGAAATCCTGAACGCACTCCCATCGCCCTTATCCACTCTCTCGTGTCCTCCTGCTCCTCCCAGCTCTCCCGACATGGACGTCACAAGGCTGCACACGTTTATCACTGACCAAGTCCCTCCCGACCACGCAGCAGAGTAAAACACGGCACCTTTTCCTTGATGAAACATCGTTAAGCCGCAGTCAAATGCTCTGCACGATAAACCTTTGCACACTCAAGTGTTTGACCTTTCCCCGTGACATGCGGCTGTGATTGGATGGTTCGGTCGTCCACCCTTCTTCACGCTGGGGTCAGAAAACTTAACCGAGAGACGTCACAAGGTAAAGTAGTTTTAAGGTCCTGTTATACGGGGCTGAGACAAAATATGCATCACTTCAAAAAAAGGGGAAAATAATAGTTTTAAAGTAAAAAAAAAAAACAAGGAGAGCCAGGAATAAAGTCCAATACAGGAGAGGCAATGCCAAGAAGCCAGGCTTGAACCCCCCCCCCCACGGCCACCACCAGCACTCCCGGCCTAGAGAACGGCAGAGGGCCATCCTCTCCCCCGGGAAGGGCCGTTCTCTCCCTCGAGACTCGCCTTCGCTCTGAGGGATGACCCAGGCCCTGCGGTCCTCGGGGAGACCGGGAGCAGGGCCAGAAATCTGAAGCAAACGTCTGCTCCACGCAAAGGCTTTTCTTATCCTCTCTCCAAGGACGCCCTGAGCTCTGCTTCTTCTGCTTTTTTTATCCTCTAAGGATGCCCTGAGCTCTGCTTTTGCTGCTTTCGCGTCCTGCGGCTCTGCAGCCTTGGAAGGGCTCGTCGTTTTACGCTGAAATTAATTGCATTAATCCAGCTGAAAGCGCGGCTCCGTTGGCCGCACGTGCCGCGGTCGGCGTGCAGAGGGATGCACAGAAGAAGCGGCCACCATGAGCGGAGGAGGAGGAGGTGCAGCGGGTAACACGACCCGGCCCTCGAGGGCCACCGGCTGCCCGCCTGACTGCAGGGAGTGACCTGGCACGCTATGGGCAGACCTGCAGCCTCCTCGGGGCACACCGAGAGTTAAAGGCCCCGCAGCAGGAGGAGGACATCAGCGTTGGCCGGGGATATGAACCTCAGCTGCGCATCCAGACACTGCCGCGGCAGCCGGTCCCCTCCTGCGGGTCCAGCAGTGCCTGTCGCCGTGCTCCTGCGACCTGCCTGGCTCTGTCCAGCCCCGGTGCTCCCTAGCTTGCCGCGGCTATAGCCTCCTCAGGTTTGACCAGTGCTTCAGACCTGGACTACCCTCTTGCCTGCCACCGACCGGTGCTTCGGATCTGGACCCTCAGCCTGTACCCGGTGATGACCTGATTGCTCTCTGCCCTGACCTCGGCTTGGCCCTCAGGCTCTCCCTCCTCTTCTCTGCCCTGTGGGCCTAAGTCCCGCCGGGCCCCTGGAAGCCAAGGGCTCAACCTGCGGGAAACGGGGCTGGGTTAAGTGAACCTCCAACCCAAGGGGCTTTCCCCAACTCTGGCCATGAGGCTAACGGGATCTGTCATCAGGCTGCGCCATCCGGCACAGGGGCCTACACTTCCAATTCAGATCAGAGGCTGCCCTCTAGTGGCAGACACCCGCCAGGACGTCACATTTCCCCTGTGAGCTTCCTGCCACCAGCACAGGGTTAATCCCCTGCCGGGACACCTTCAGGCTGCTCAGAGGGGTCTCCCTGGACCTCTTCCTGCTGGCTGCAGCCTTACTTCCACCATCACCACTCACCCTCGCTCTCTCTGCGCTCCTTTCACACCCGGGGCGGGATTAGCACTTCCAGAAAGCTTTCCTGACTTTTTAAAGCAAACGTCCATGCTAGGGCGGTTATCAGAGGTCTCATTAATCTGTAACTTTGCTGTTTCTTCTGTCAGTCACGCAGAGCACTTGGCTGCTTCCATCTGTGCAGCTGCAAGGAAAGCTGCGCCGGGAGTCCCTGCGTGCGCTGGGGATACAAGCAGGCGGCCTCAGCTCCTCCCTGCTCGCCTGCAGCCACTGAGGGATCTTAGTGTAAGGTCCCTGCAGACACAGCCGGCACCCGTTCTTCCCAGCTCACAGACCCCTTCCTCCACCCGTGTACAGTAACCCTCCACCTGACAGGACTCGGGGCGCGGTCCCTGCTGCGCCCCATCAGTCTCTCCCGAGGATCCTGGGGTTCAATCCCTGCTGCGCCCCATCAGCCTCTCCTGAGGATCCTGGGGTTCAATCCCTGCTGCTCCCCATCAGCCTCTCCTGAGGATCCTGGGGTTCAATCCCTGCTGCGCCCCATCAGCCTCTCCAGAGGATCCTGGGGTTCAATCCCTGCTGCGCCCCATCAGCCTCTCCTGAGGATCCTGGGGTTCAATCCCTGCTGTGCCCCATCAGTCTCTCCTGAGGATCCCGGGGTTCAATCCCTGCTGCGCCCCATCAGCCTCTCCTGAGGATCCCGGGGTTCAATCCCTGCTGCGCCCCATCAGCCTCTCCTGAGGATCCCGGGGTTCAATCCCTGCTGCGCCCCATCAGTCTCTCCTGAGGATCCTGGGGTTCAATCCCTGCTGCTCCCCATCAGCCTCTCCTGAGGATCCTGGGGTTCAATCCCTGCTGCTCCCCATCAGCCTCTCCTGAGGATCCTGGGGTTCAATCCCTGCTGCGCCCCATCAGCCTCTCCTGGAAGATCCTGGGATTCAATCCCTGCTGCTCCCCATCAGCCTCTCCTGAGGATCCTGGGGTTCAATCCCTGCTGCGCCCCATCAGCCTCTCCTGGAAGATCCTGGGATTCAATCCCTGCTGCGCCCCATCAGCCTCTCCTGAGGATCCTGGGGTTCAATCCCTGCTGCTCCCCATCAGCCTCTCCTGAGGATCCTGGGATTCAATCCCTGCTGCGCCCCATCAGCCTCTCCTGGAAGATCCTGGGATTCAATCCCTGCTGCGCCCCATCAGCCTCTCCTGAGGATCCTGGGGTTCAATCCCTGCTGCTCCCCATCAGCCTCTCCTGGAAGATCCTGGGATTCAATCCCTGCTGCTCCCCATCAGCCTCTCCTGAGGATCCTGGGGTTCAATCCCTGCTGCGCCCCATCAGCCTCTCCTGGAAGATCCTGGGATTCAATCCCTGCTGCGCCCCATCAGCCTCTCCTGGAAGATCCTGGGATTCAATCCCTGCTGCGCCCCATCAGCCTCTCCTGAGGATCCTGGGATTCGGTCTCTGCTGCGCTCCATCAGCCTCTCCCGAGGAGCCTGGGGTTCAATCCCTGCTGCGCCCCATCAGCCTCTCCCGAGGAGCCTGGGATTCGGTCTCTGCTGCGCCCCATCAGCCTCTCCTGAGGATCCTGGGGCTCAATCCCTGCTGCGCCCCATCAGCCTCTCCTGAGGATCCTGGGGTTCAATCCCTGCTGCGCCCCATCAGCCTCTCCTGAGGATCCTGGGGTTCAATCTCTGCTGCGCTCCATCAGCCTCTCCCGAGGATCCTGGGGTTCAATCCCTGCTGCGCCCCATCAGTCTCTCCTGAGGATCCTGGGGTTCAATCCCTGCTGCGCCCCATCAGTCTCTCCCGAGGATCCATCAGTCTCTCCCGAGGATCCTGGGGTTCAATCCCTGCTGCGCCCCATCAGTCTCTCCCGAGGATCCATCAGTCTCTCCCGAGGATCCATCAGCCTCTCCCGAGGATCCTGGGATTCGGTCTCTGCTGCGCTCCATCAGCCTCTCCTGAGGATCCTGGGGTTCAATCCCTGCTGCGCCCCATCAGCCTCTCCCGAGGAGCCTGGGATTCGGTCTCTGCTGCGCCTCATCAGCCTCTCCTGAGGATCCTGGGGCTCAATCCCTGCTGCGCCCCATCAGCCTCTCCTGAGGATCCTGGGGTTCAATCCCTGCTGCGCCCCATCAGCCTCTCCTGAGGATCCTGGGGTTCAATCTCTGCTGCGCTCCATCAGCCTCTCCCGAGGATCCTGGGGTTCAATCCCTGCTGCGCCCCATCAGTCTCTCCTGAGGATCCTGGGGTTCAATCCCTGCTGCGCCCCATCAGTCTCTCCCGAGGATCCATCAGTCTCTCCCGAGGATCCTGGGGTTCGATCCCTGCTGCGCCCCATCAGCCTCTCCCGAGGATCCTGGGGTTCGATCCCTGCTGCGCCCCATCAGCCTCTCCCGAGGATCCTGGGGTTCGATCCCTGCTGCGCCCCATCAGCCTCTCCCGAGGATCCTGGGGTTCGATCCCTGCTGCGCCCCATCAGCCTCTCCCGAGGATCCTGGGGTTCAATCCCTGCTGCGCCCCATCAGCCTCTCCCGAGGATCCTGGGGCTCAATCCCTGCTGCGCCCCATCAGCCTCTCCCGAGGATCCTGGGGCTCAATCCCTGCTGCGCCCCATCAGCCTCTCCTGGAGGATCCCGGGGTTCAATCCCTGCTGCGCCCCATCAGCCTCTCCTGAGGATCCCGGGGTTCAATCCCTGCTGCGCCCCATCAGCCTCTCCCGCGGTTCAATCCCTGCTGCGCCCCATCAGTCTCTCCCGAGGATCCTGGGGTTCAATCCCTGCTGCGCCCCATCAGTCTCTCCCGAGGATCCTGGGGTTCAATCCCTGCTGCGCCCCATCAGTCTCTCCCGAGGATCCTGGGGCTCAATCCCTGCTGCGCCCCATCAGCCTCTCCCGAGGATCCTGGGGTTCAATCCCTGCTGCGCCCCATCAGCCTCTCCCGAGGATCCTGGGGTTCAATCCCTGCTGCGCCCCATCAGCCTCTCCCGAGGATCCTGGGGCTCAATCCCTGCTGCGCCCCATCAGCCTCTCCCGAGGATCCTGGGGCTCAATCCCTGCTGCGCCCCATCAGTCTCTCCCGAGGATCCCGGGGTTCAATCCCTGCTGCGCCCCATCAGCCTCTCCCGAGGATCCTGGGGTTCAATCCCTGCTGCGCCCCATCAGCCTCTCCCGAGGATCCTGGGGTTCAATCCCTGCTGCGCCCCATCAGCCTCTCCCGAGGATCCTGGGGTTCAATCCCTGCTGCGCCCCATCAGCCTCTCCCGAGGATCCTGGGGTTCAATCCCTGCTGCGCCCCATCAGCCTCTCCTGAGGATCCTGGGGTTCAATCCCTGCTGCGCCCCATCAGCCTCTCCTGAGGATCCTGGGGCTCAATCCCTGCTGCGCCCCATCAGCCTCTCCTGAGGATCCTGGGGTTCAATCCCTGCTGCGCCCCATCAGCCTCTCCTGAGGACCCTGGGGTTCAATCCCTGATGCGCCCCATCAGTCTCTCCTGAGGATCCTGGGGTTCAATCCCTGCTGCGCCCCATCAGCCTCTCCTGAGGATCCTGGGGTTCAATCCCTGCTGCGCCCCATCAGTCTCTCCTGAGGATCCTGGGGTTCAATCCCTGCTGCGCCTCATCAGCCTCTCCTGAGGATCCTGGGGTTCAATCCCTGCTGCTCCCCATCAGTCTCTCCTGAGGATCCTGGGGTTCAATCCCTGCTGCGCCCCATCAGCCTCTCCTGAGGATCCTGGGGTTCAATCCCTGCTGCGCCCCATCAGTCTCTCCTGAGGATCCTGGGGCTCAATCCCTGCTGCGCCCCATCAGCCTCTCCTGAGGATCCTGGGGTTCAATCCCTGCTGCGCCTCATCAGCCTCTCCTGAGGATCCTGGGGTTCAATCCCTGCTGCTCCCCATCAGTATCTCCTGAGGATCCTGGGGTTCAATCCCTGCTGCGCCCCATCAGCCTCTCCTGAGGATCCTGGGGTTCAATCCCTGCTGCGCCCCATCAGTCTCTCCTGAGGATCCTGGGGTTCAATCCCTGCTGCGCCTCATCAGCCTCTCCTGAGGATCCTGGGGTTCAATCCCTGCTGCTCCCCATCAGTCTCTCCTGAGGATCCTGGGGCTCAATCCCTGCTGTGCCCCATCAGCCTCTCCTGAGGATCCTGGGGTTCAATCCCTGCTGCGCCCCATCAGCCTCTCCTGAGGATCCTGGGGTTCAATCCCTGCTGCTCCCCATCAGCCTCTCCTGAGGATCAATCCCTGCTTCGCCCCATCAGCCTCTCCTGAGGATCCTGGGGCTCAATCCCTGCTGCGCCCCATCAGCCTCTCCTGAGGATCCTGGGGCTCAATCCCTGCTGCGCCCCATCAGCCTCTCCTGAGGATCCTGGGGTTCAATCCCTGCTGCGCCCCATCAGCCTCTCCTCAGGATCCTGGGGTTCAATCCCTGCTGTGCCCCATCAGCCTCTCCCGAGGATCCTGGGGTTCAATCCCTGCTGCGCCCCATCAGCCTCTCCCGAGGATCCTGGGGCTCAATCCCTGCTGCGCCCCATCAGCCTCTCCCGAGGATCCTGGGGTTCAATCCCTGCTGCGCCCCATCAGCCTCTCCCGAGGATCCTGGGGTTCAATCCCTGCTGCTCCCCATCAGTCTCTCCCGAGGATCCTGGGGTTCAATCCCTGCTGCGCCCCATCAGCCTCTCCTGAGGATCCTGGGGTTCAATCCCTGCTGCGCCCCATCAGCCTCTCCTGAGGATCCTGGGGTTCAATCCCTGCTGCGCCCCATCAGCCTCTCCTGAGGATCCTGGGATTCGGTCTCTGCTGCGCCCCATCAGCCTCTCCTGAGGATCCTGGGGTTCAATCCCTGCTGCGCCCCATCAGCCTCTCCTGAGGATCCTGGGGCTCAATCCCTGCTGCGCCCCATCAGCCTCTCCTGAGGATCCTGGGGTTCAATCCCTGCTGCGCCCCATCAGCCTCTCCTGAGGATCCTGGGGCTCAATCCCTGCTGCGCCCCATCAGCCTCTCCTGAGGATCCTGGGGTTCAATCCCTGCTGCGCCCCATCAGCCTCTCCTGAGGATCCCGGGGCTCAATCCCTGCTGCGCCCCATCAGCCTCTCCCGAGGATCCTGGGGTTCAATCCCTGCTGCGCCCCATCAGCCTCTCCTGGAGGATCCTGGGATTCGGTCTCTGCTGTACCCCATCAGCCTCTCCTGGAGGATCCTGGGGTTCAATCCCTGCTGCGCCCCATCAGCCTCTCCTGGAAGATCCTGGGATTCGGTCTCTGCTGCGCCTCATCAGCCTCTCCTGAGGATCCTGGGGTTCAATCCCTGCTGCGCCCCATCAGTCTCTCCCGAGGATCCTGGGGTTCAATCCCTGCTGCTCCCCATCAGCCTCTCCTGAGGATCCTGGGGTTCAATCCCTGCTGCGCCCCATCAGCCTCTCCTGAGGATCCTGGGGTTCAATCCCTGCTGCGCCCCATCAGCCTCTCCCGAGGATCCTGGGGTTCAATCCCTGCTGCGCCCCATCAGCCTCTCCTGGAGGATCCTGGGATTCGGTCTCTGCTGCGCCTAATCAGCCTCTCCTGAGGATCCTGGGGTTCAATCCCTGCTGCGCCCCATCAGTCTCTCCCGAGGATCCTGGGGTTCAATCCCTGCTGCTCCCCATCAGCCTCTCCTGAGGATCCTGGGGTTCAATCCCTGCTGCGCCCCATCAGCCTCTCCCGAGGATCCTGGGGTTCAATCCCTGCTGCGCCCCATCAGCCTCTCCCGAGGATCCTGGGGTTCAATCCCTGCTGCGCCCCATCAGCCTCTCCTGAGGATCCTGGGGTTCAATCCCTGCTGCTCCCCATCAGCCTCTCCTGAGGATCCTGGGGTTCAATCCCTGCTGCGCCCCATCAGCCTCTCCTGGAGGATCCTGGGGTTCAATCCCTGCTGCGCCCCATCAGCCTCTCCTGGAAGATCCTGGGATTCGGTCTCTGCTGCGCCTCATCAGCTTCTCCTGAGGATCCTGGGGTTCAATCCCTGCTGCGCCCCATCAGTCTCTCCCGAGGATCCTGGGGTTCAATCCCTGCTGCTCCCCATCAGTCTCTCCCGAGGATCCTGGGGTTCAATCCCTGCTGCTCCCCATCAGCCTCTCCCGAGGATCCTGGGGTTCAATCCCTGCTGCGCCCCATCAGCCTCTCCTGAGGATCCTGGGGTTCAATCCCTGCTGCGCCCCATCAGCCTCTCCTGAGGATCCTGGGATTCGGTCTCTGCTGCGCCCCATCAGCCTCTCCTGAGGATCCTGGGGTTCAATCCCTGCTGCGCCCCATCAGCCTCTCCTGAGGATCCTGGGGTTCAATCCCTGCTGCGCCCCATCAGCCTCTCCTGAGGATCCTGGGGTTCAATCCCTGCTGCGCCCCATCAGCCTCTCCTGAGGATCCTGGGATTCGGTCTCTGCTGCGCCCCATCAGCCTCTCCTGAGGATCCTGGGGTTCAATCCCTGCTGCGCCCCATCAGCCTCTCCTGAGGATCCTGGGGTTCAATCCCTGCTGCACCCCATCAGCCTCTCCTGAGGATCCTGGGGCTCAATCCCTGCTGCGCCCCATCAGCCTCTCCTGAGGATCCTGGGGCTCAATCCCTGCTGCGCCCCATCAGCCTCTCCTGAGGATCCTGGGGTTCAATCCCTGCTGCGCCCCATCAGCCTCTCCTGAGGATCCTGGGATTCGGTCTCTGCTGCGCCCCATCAGTCTCTCCTGGAGGATCCTGGGGTTCAATCCCTGCTACGCCCCATCAGCCTCTCCTGTGGATCCTGGGGCTCAATCCCTGCTGCGCCCCATCAGTCTCTCCTGAGGATCCTGGGGTTCAATCCCTGCTGCGCCCCATCAGCCTCTCCTGAGGATCCCGGGGCTCAATCCCTGCTGCGCCCCATCAGCCTCTCCTGAGGATCCCGGGGCTCAATCCCTGCTGCGCCCCATCAGCCTCTCCTGAGGATCCCGGGGTTCAATCCCTGCTGCGCCCCATCAGTCTCTCCTGAGGATCCTGGGGTTCAATCCCTGCTGCGCCCCATCAGTCTCTCCTGAGGATCCTGGGGTTCAATCCCTGCTGCGCCCCATCAGCCTCTCCTGAGGATCCTGGGGTTCAATCCCTGCTGCTCCCCATCAGCCTCTCCTGAGGATCCTGGGGTTCAATCCCTGCTGCGCCCCATCAGCCTCTCCTGAGGATCCTGGGGTTCAATCCCTGCTGCGCCCCATCAGCCTCTCCTGAGGATCCTGGGGTTCAATCCCTGCTGCGCCCCATCAGCCTCTCCTGGAGGATCCTGGGATTCGGTCTCTGCTGCGCCCCATCAGCCTCTCCTGAGGATCTTGGGGTTCAATCCCTGCTGCGCCCCATCAGCCTCTCCTGAGGATCCCGGGGTTCAATCCCTGCTGCGCCCCATCAGCCTCTCCTGAGGATCCTGGGGCTCAATCCCTGCTGCGCCCCATCAGCCTCTCCTGAGGATCCTGGGGTTCAATCCCTGCTGCGCCCCATCAGCCTCTCCTGGAGGATCCTGGGATTCGGTCTCTGCTGTACCCCATCAGCCTCTCCTGGAGGATCCTGGGATTCGGTCTCTGCTGTACCCCATCAGCCTCTCCTGGAGGATCCTGGGGTTCAATCCCTGCTGCGCCCCATCAGCCTCTCCTGGAAGATCCTGGGATTCGGTCTCTGCTGTATCCCCATCAGTCTCTCCTGAGGATCCTGTATGCTATACGGCCCTTGGTGCAGTTTTTATTGCATAATTTAAATGTAAAAACAGAAACAAATCTGAGAATAAAATAGAAAGACAACCTTGGAGTGTGAGCAAACAGGAAGAAACTGGGGGAGACACAAATGATCGTGGATGGAGAGGTCTTTTTATTTTGTTCCTGTATATTTTATTCTTGAATATTGTAGCTTATTGGAATGGGAAAGCAGCTTTTGTCATAGTCGTGCCTCTATTTATGCACATCTCCTTCAGCTGTCCGTGCTGTACTCATGTGTCACATGTATTAGTGTCATGCCTTGACGGGGTTCTGTTTATGCACGTCTCCTTCAGCTGTCCGTGCTGTACTCATGTGTCACATGTATTAGTGTCATGCCTTGACGGGGTTCAGTTTATGCACGTCTCCTTCAGCTGTCCGTGCTGTACTCATGTGTCACATGTATTAGTGTCATGCCTTGACGGGGTTCTGTTTATGCACGTCTCCTTCAGCTGTCCGTGCTGTACTCATGTGTCACATGTATTAGTGTCATGCCTTGACGGGGTTCTGTTTATGCACGTCTCCTTCAGCTGTCCGTGCTGTACTCATGTGTCACATGTATTAGTGTCATGCCTTGACGGGGTTCTGTTTATGCACGTCTCCTTCAGCTGTCCGTGCTGTACTCATGTGTCACATGTATTAGTGTCATGCCTTGACGGGGTTCTGTTTATGCACGTCTCCTTCAGCTGTCCGTGCTGTACTCATGTGTCACATGTATTAGTGTCATGCCTTGACGGGGTTCTGTTTATGCACGTCTCCTTCAGCTGTCCGTGCTGTACTCATGTGTCACATGTATTAGTGTCATGCCTTGACGGGGTTCTGTTTATGCACGTCTCCTTCAGCTGTCCGTGCTGTACTCATGTGTCACATGTATTAGTGTCATGCCTTGATGGGGTTCTGTTTATGCACATCTCCTTCAGCTGTCCGTGCTGTACTCATGTGTCACATGTATTAGTGTCATGCCTTGATGGGGTTCTGTTTATGCACGTCTCCTTCAGCTGTCCGTGCTGTACTCATGTGTCACATGTATTAGTGTCATGCCTTGATGGGGTTCTGTTTATGCACGTCTCCTTCAGCTGTCCGTGCTGTACTCATGTGTCACATGTATTAGTGTCATGCCTTGATGGGGTTCTGTTTATGCACGTCTCCTTCAGCTGTCTGTGCTGTACTCATTTGTCACATTCAAGCCGATACAGTTAGGACGCGTAAGAAAGAGCGCGGCAGTGCCGGGCGCACCCTCGTTTGCCGCACGCACAGTCCCGATCACGTTCCGCTCGATACAGCATTCAAATCAGACGCAAATGCATGCGGCGTCCGAAGCGCGTCCCTGAAGCGTAACCCAGCCCTATACAGTGTCCCGGGTGCGCTGGCACCCGTCACTTCAGATGTCGTTCCAGCAGGTAAGGTCTTCTCTACAGACCCCGCTGCCTTGAGCGCCAGACTGGGCGACCGAGCCGCGACCTCGGACGTGCGACTCGGGCAGCGGGAAGGCCCTTACAGGAAACCCTATTATTTACCATCTATAGTTAAAGTATTTATGCTGCTCACCCTCTCGTTCTTTGCAGGGAGTCCCAGTTGTTGCTGCTCAAGGCAGCGGGAGGTCGCGGCGTCCGTTCATGGCGTGAAAACGCCAGAGTCTAATCCTGCGTGCCCTGCTTTCCACCTTCAGAACAAACAGGACGACGACGACGCAGGGACGGGATTGACTGAGGCCGGGCTCACGGCAGCAGGAGGTGGCGGCTCTCGTCTCGCTGGTTCAAGGAGACGTCTCGCTGTCCCTCTCCCAGGAATCTGTCCATGAAGGGACGCCGCGACCTCCCGCTGCCTTGAGCAGCAACGACTGGGACTCCCTGTGGCCCTGCAAAGAACGAGAGGGTGAGTAGCACAAATACTTTAACTACAGATAGTAAAGAATAGGGTTTCCTGTATGGGCCTGGCCAGGCCCTTAGGACAGGGTTTAAGTATTTTCACATGAACGGACGCCGCCACCTCCCTGCTGATCTGCTCCGCCAGGCTCGGGGAGGAGACGGGAAAGGCTTTCGGGGTCTCCAGCTCCACCTCTCCTCGCAGGGGGGGGGGGTTGTTGTCGCCTGCAGAGAAGGTTGAAGGAGGGATCCGGAGGGGGCGAAGATACAGCTCAAGGCAGCGGGAAGCTGACCGAACACCACACTAACGCCAGGGGCAGGGTAGGCGGTAAATTTGCAGGTTAAAGATGCGAAAAATAAGCAGGTTAAAAAGGCGATAATCGGGCCGCACGTTACTGCATGGGAGGGAATAGCTAATCCGATCGTTAACATATCATATACATGTGCCGCGGGCGGAAAGGGATACGCATGGGTTTCAAGAAGCGGTAAGGACGCGTAAAACCGGATAATGAATCGCGGCTTCGCCTTACGCGTCCAAAGCGGGTTAGAACCGGGGTAACTGCGGCCGCGCTTTACTGTGTCGGCCTGATAATTAGGGACAGATTTTAAATCTTACGCACGCGCGGGGTACGTTTGTGCGCGCGACCCGGCGGGTTATAAAATCCGGGGTCGGCACGTGCAAGGGGGTGCACACGTGTGAACCTTGCACACGCCAAGCCCGAGAGGAGCCCCGATGGCTTTCCCCGTTCCCTCCAATCGGAGCGGCCTTGGAGGGAACTTTTCTTTCGGTCCCCCCCACCTTCCCCCTCTCTAACTCACCCCCCAGCCCTACCTAAATCTATCCCCCCTACCTTATTTTATTTTTTACGCCTGCCTCTTGCAGGTGTACCTTGCGCACGATCCTCCAGCACGGCCACTGTGCCAGAGGACTCGGGACCGCCCCCGGATCGGCGCCACGTCCATGACCCCGGCCCGCCCCTTTTTCAAAGCCCCGGGACATTCGCGCGTCGCCAAACCTATGCAAAATTGGCTCGGCGCGAGCAGGAGTTACACGCGTAACCCTTTGAAAATCTACCGCTTAATGTAACACCTGTATGGGGCTCTGATAAAGATCTGCTCTTCAGCTGTCCGTGCTGTATTCATGTTTTACTTGCATTAGTGTCAGGCCTTCATAGATTCTATTTATCAACATCTCCTTCAGCTGTCCGTGCTGTATTCATGTTTTACTTGCATTAGTGTCAGGCCTTCATAGATTCTATTTATCAACATCTCCTTCAGCTGTCCGTGCTGTATTCATGTTTTACTTGCATTAGTGTCAGGCCTTCATAGATTCTATTTATCAACATCTCCTTCAGCTGTCCGTGCTGTATTCATGTTTTACTTGCATTAGTTCTCTCAAAAAGCTGCTGTAGCATCACAATTTTTTCAACCAGAATTTGTAAAATCACCTCAAGTGAGAGAAAATATTTTTTAAGTCACCAGACCTCATAAACCGGCATACTTAGTAATGCTAAATTAGCATGAAGTGTATTTGCCCACGTTTATAATCATAGGTCATAGTTATATAAATTTTTGTGCTTTCGTGAAAAAATGAAAATAGTGATACAAAACTTTTTGCTTATTCTTTTTCAAGTCACATTGACGAAAACTTAGCTTAAGTGAAGAAACGCCATGTTCTTCAGATGAGGCTAGCATGGAAAAAGCCAGACACCTGATCCGTGTTTCGGCTCATGCCTTCGTCGGGGGCCGAATTAGCTGTCAGTGCAAAAAACCATGATTAATACCAATGATTCAACCCAAAAAATCAATACTTAACAGTAGCTGCCTTGAGCTGCCTTGAGCTGCCTTGAGCTCAGTAGCTGTTAAGTATTGATTTTTTGGGTTGAATCATTGGTATTAATCATGGTTTTTTGCACTGACAGCTAATTCGGCCCCCGACGAAGGCATGAGCCGAAACACGGATCCAGTGTCTGGCTTTTTCCATGCTAGCCTCATCTGAAGAACATGGCGTTTCTTCACTTAAGCTAAGTTTTCGTCAATGTGACTTGAAAAAGAATAAGCAAAAAGTTTTGTATCACTATTTTCATTTTTTCACGAAAGCACAAAAATTTATATAACTATGACCTATGATTATAAACGTGGGCAAATACACTTCATGCTAATTTAGCATTACTAAGTATGCCGGTTTATGAGGTCTGGTGACTTAAAAAATATTTTCTCTCACTTGAGGTGATTTTACAAATTCTGGTTGAAAAAATTGTGATGCTACAGCAGCTTTTTGAGAGATCTACATTTTGCTGTTATCACTGCATATAATTTTTGTAGAGAGTCTTTTTGGTACATTACTTGCATTAGTGTCAGGCCTTCATAGATTCTATTTATCAACATCTCCTTCAGCTGTCCGTGCTGTATTCATGTTTTACATGCATTAGTGTCATGCCTTCATAGATTCTATTTATCCACATCTCCTTCAGCTGTCCATGCTGTATTCATGTTTTACATGCATT
Organism: Rhinatrema bivittatum; assembly: GCF_901001135.1. Lineage (NCBI taxonomy): Eukaryota > Metazoa > Chordata > Amphibia > Gymnophiona > Rhinatrematidae > Rhinatrema > Rhinatrema bivittatum. The sequence goes on along the minus strand of NC_042623.1, from coordinate 9,722,454 downwards.
AGTATCCACTTATTATATGACAGAAGGTGGACTAAGATTTTTAGAGAGAGATGTATTGGTCACCGAACACTCAAATAACCATACCAACACTTATCCACATATGCACAACGTTTCAAGACGCCGCTCCCAGAAAACTTATATGACTTTATATCATGACTGTCATACTAGGCCTCATCGTTTAAGCTCACGCTATTTGGACTCAGCCTTATTTATAATCATAGGTCATTTTAGTTGTACAGTCCCAATGAACTTGATTTTTTGATCAAATTTTTTTATGCAATTAAAATTCAGCTGTAATATTTAACTGTTAATACTTCAAGCTCTAATATTCATATCTATTTCACGTTCACGAGCTCCAGTGACCTTAGCATAATACTATTTAAGTGGGTTCCGGTAGGGTTCCGGAAATCAACAATTTGAAGGGCAGAGAAAACGCTGGGTTGCCATTTTCGTAAAATTTCTGCTAAAATCATGTGAGTACAGAGAATAACTGTTGCCCATTATGAATGTATTAGTGTGTGATTATGTGGCATTACCACTGTGATAATGTTTTTTTTAGACGCAGAATGATTCACCCTTGAAAAAGGACTGGCACAATGCATCAGCCCCGTGTCGGGTTACCAGTTTCTTGTCAAACAATGCAAGACCATCACGGATAGAGCAGCTTGAAACATTAAAAGCTAAGTACTACATTTGATTTTTCTTCTGCACAAAATACCTGCTCAGTATTACCAGCTTTTCGTTAAAGTAACGTGAAATGGATATGAATATTAGAGCTTGAAGTATTAACAGTTAAATATTACACCTGAATTTTAATTGCATAAAAAATTTGCTCAAAAAATCAAGTTCATTGGGACTGTACAACTAAAATGACCTATGATTATAAATAAGGCTGAGTCCAAATAGCGTGAGCTTAAACGATGAGGCCTAGTATGATGGTCATGATATAAAGTCATATAGGTTTTCTGGGAACTGCGTCCTGAAACGATGTGCATATGTGGATAAGTGTTGCTTTATTTACATGCATTAGTGTCAGGCCTTCATAGATTTTATTTATCCACATCTCCTTCATGCTGTACTCATGTGTTGCATGTATTAGTGTCATGCCTTGATGGGGTTGTGTTTATACACATCTCTTTCAGCTGTCCATGTTGTATTCATGGGTTACATGCCTTAATGTCATGCCTTCATAGGGTTCTGTTTATACACATCTCCTTCAGCTATCCGTGCTGTACTCATGTGTTTCATGTATTAGTGTCATGCCTGCATGCGGTTCTGTTTATACACATCTCCTTCAGCTGTCCGTGCTGTATTCATGTGTTACATGTATTAATGTCATGCCTTGATGGGGTTCTGTTTATAGATATCTCTTTCAGCTGTCCGTGCTGTATTCATGTGTTTCATGTATTAGCGTCATGGCTCAATGGGGCTCTGTTTATACACATCTCCTTCAGCTATCCATGCTGTGTTCATGTGTTTCATGTATTAGTGTTATCCCTCGATGGAGTTCTGTTTATAGACACCTCCTTCAGCTATCTGTGCTGTGTTCATGTGTTGCATGTATTATTGTCATGCCTCGATGGGGTTCTGTTTATACACATCTCCTTCAGCTATCCATGCTGTGTTCATGTGTTTCATGTATTATTGTCATGCCTCGATGGAGTTCTGTTTATAGACACCTCCTTCAGCAATCCGTGCTGTGTTCATGTGTTGCATGTATTAGTGTCAAGCCTCGATGGGGTTCTGTTTATACACATCTCTTTCAGCTATCCGTGCTGTGTTCATGTGTTGCATGTATTATTGTCATGCCTTGTTGGGGTTCTGTTTATACACATCTCTTTCAGCTATCCGTGCTGTGTTCATGTGTTGCATGCATTATTGTCATGCCTTGATGGGGTTGTTTATACACATCTCCTTCAGCTATCCGTGCTGTGTTCATGTGTTGCATACATTAGTAGAGGGCTCACCAAACTTGTCCTGGGGATCCCCCCCTCCCCCCAACCAGTTGGGTTTTCAGGATATCCAGAATGAATATGCATGAGACAAGTTTGCATATCATGGAGACTCAGTGGATGCAAATTTCTCTGCTGCACATTGGTCATGGGCTGCCAGGACAGGCTGGGAAGCTCTGCATTAGTGCAGTATCTGCACAGCTGGAGGAGAGAGGGTGGGAGGGTTAGGGCTGCTACTGCATGGGATTTATCCCCCCCGCACTGCTGCTCAGATCCAGTCACGGAGGCCAAGGCAGCATGGACGGCGTGGAGAGGCCTGGAACCGGCAGCTCTGACACCTCGGAGGAAACACTCAGCACGGCACTCGCTGCTCCCACACACATCCCCCCCTCCCCCCGAGGAGTTCACACGGACACTGCGCTTACCTTGTAAATGCAGGACTTTGCGTTCAGGAAAAAGAGCTCTATGGTGGCGTTGTCCTTCAAGTAAGAAATGCTTTCTATGTAGAATCTGCAAGAGAGACAGAGTCACAAATGCAAATACTAATTACAGCACAGAGAAAGGCCACAGACGGGTGCCGGGACGTCTCCTCAGCGGCCGCGCATCCATCGTAGCTGCGGATGAGGCCCGGAGTGAGCGGGCCCCGGCATGATCCCAATGTCAGAATCGCCGGCAAGCTTGCTCTTCCCATCCTAAGAAGCTCTCGCAGGGCACCATTAATAGCACCCACTGCACACAGCGTTACCTAACGATTCCCGCTCTGCAAGGTAATAACCTGGGAGGCCATCGTGGCGGCTGAGTTAAGGCTGGAGGCCCTGAACGCTAATGACCTGGACTCTGTACGTGGAACGAGCCTGCCTCTTCCCTCTCGTTTCCCCCTAATTCTTCCGTCCCCAACCTTCCTGCCCACCAGAAACGGTCTCGGCGTGCGGCACGACGTCACCAGTTCCCCTGTGTCAGACCTGGGTAGGATTTCTGCAGGTCCCTGGGGAAACGGTGAAATGCGCGGGTGATGTTAACGAGGGTGCGTGGGAGGGGAGTCGGATTAGGAGGCGGACGACCGGCGGCTGCAATAAATGGTTCGGTTTAGAGGGCACCGGGCTGCCATGCACTGCAGCCTTCCTTACCAGGGCCAACGACCGGTTTCACCCATGGACTTCAAATCTGGATTTTAAGCCGGGCCACAATTCCACGCAAGAAATGGAATAAAACTTTGGCAGCGCTACTAGAGGCGTTTCTGTCTCGCTGTGCCGGGACACACGGACGTCACTCCGAAGCCTTTCCTGCAAACCTCATTTCCAGGCTCTGAAGGCTCAGTCTCAGGTGACAGGGACAGAGATGGGCAGGTGGGCAGCGGAATGGAGGAGATACCCTGCCCCCCCCTCCCGACCATCAGGGCCGACCTCTCCTCCTCTCCTATGCCCTGCTGCTCACATCTCCAGCTCACCCTCCCCCACTGACAGTCCTCGGTGACCCTCCCAGGGCGGCCACGCTGGATGTGGAATATGCAAGGGCCCCGACTGTGGGTCACCTTACGAACCCCAAAACGTGGAGCCACCATGGTAAGCACTTTCCCTTCTCTGCAATTTTCTAGGCTCGCTGAGGGTCCTGGGCTCAGCCCTCATAGAGGAGCTGAGCCATGGGCACTTCCTGACCTCTGACACTATCTGTCACCATTCTACTGCAGCACTAGAAGTGTGCAATGCTGTACATGTACACATGTCCCTGCTCCATAGAGCTTACTGTCCATGCAAGTCAGACAAGCAGGCCAAGCATGCCAAACTTAAGGAGAAAAGACAATCTGAAAGGGTGCACGGCATTCTTCCATCACTCGTTGCAGACGGAGCTGCTGCTTTAAGAGAAAGAGCGCTCGCTCGGCCAGCAAATGTGCTGCTGCTGCCTCACTTCTCCTCTGTTCTTAGATTGTGCCTGTATCTGCACATGGGAACACTAGAGGGCAGTGTGGCACTTCCAATGCCTTTTGTTCACCAGCATCAGAGGATAACAGAAACCTTAGCAGGAGCAGAAGCAAAGAAACACCGGGCTCCTCTGAATGGCTAGGGCAGGAGCTGCCTGCTACAGCTGTGTCAGCTTAGTGCAGCCTGGCGAAGTGGGATAAATGCCTACGCTTCCCGCCAGTGAACAGATACACCAGCATGCTTCCCACCAGTGAACAGAGAGACACGCACGCTTCCTGCCAGTGAACAGAGAGACACGTACGCTTCCCGCCAGTGAACAGATACACCAACATGCTTCTCACCAGTGAACAGAGAGACACGCACGCTTCCCGCCAGTGAACAGAGAGACACGTACGCTTCCCGCCAGTGAACAGATACACCAGCACGCTTCCCACCAGTGAACAGAGAGACACGCACGCTTCCCGCCAGTGAACAGAGAAACACGTACGCTTCCCGCCAGTGAACAGATACACCAACATGCTTCTCACCAGTGAACAGAGAGACACGCACGCTTCCCGCCAGTGAACAGAGAGACACGTACGCTTCCCGCCAGTGAACAGATACACCAACATGCTTCTCACCAGTGAAAGAGAGACACACACGCTTCTCACCAGTGAACAGAGAGACACGCACGCTTCCCACCAGTGAAAGAGAGATACACGCACGCTTCCAGCCAATGAACAGATACACCAGCATGCTTCTCACCAGTGAAAGAGACACGCACGCTTCCCGCCAGTGAACAGATACACCAACATGCTTCTCACCAGTGAAAGAGACACGCACGCTTCCCGCCAGTGAACAGAGAGACACGCACGCTTCCCACCAGTGAACAGATACACCAGCATGCTTCCAGCCACTGAACAGAGAGAAACGCACGCTTCCCGCCAGTGAACAGAGAGACACAAACGCTTCCCGCCAGTGAACAGAGAGACACGCACGCTTTCCGCCAGTGAACGGAGACAAAGAGATTCTCTTACCACCAGTTAACAAACACACAGGCATGCTTCCAACCAGTGAATAGAGAGACACGCACTTTTTCCGCCAGTGAACAAATACAACAGCATGCTTCCTGCCAGTGAACAGATACACCAGCATACTTCCCGCCAGTGAAAGAGAGAGACACGCACGCTTCCCACCAGTGAAAGAGAGAGACAAGCACGCTTCCCACCAGTGAAAGAGAGAGACAAACACGCTTCGCACCAGTGAACAGAGAGACACGCACGCTTCCCACCAGTGAACAGATACACCAGCATGCTTCTCACCAGTGAAAGAGAGACACGCATGCTTCCAGACAGTGAACAGAGAGACATGAACGCTTCCCACCAGTGAAGAGAGACACGCACGCTTCCCGCCAGTGAACAGAGAGACTAGCACGCTTCCAGCTAGTGAACAGAGAGAGACGCATGCTTCCCACCAGTGAACAGATACACCAGCATGCTTCTCGCCAGTGAAAGAGAGACACGCACGCTTCCAGCCAGTGAACACATACACCAGCACGCTTCTCACCAGTGAAAGAGAGACACGCACGCTTCCAGCCAGTGAACACATACACCAGCACACTTCTCACCAGTGAAAAAGAGACACGCACGCTTCCAGCCAGTGAACACATACACCAGCACGCTTCTCACCAGTGAGAGACACGCACGCTTCCCACCAGTAAACAAAGAGACACGTATGCTTCCAGCCAGTAAACAGATACTCCAGCACGCTTCCAGCCAGTGAACAGAGACACGCACGCTTCCCGCCAGTGAACAGAGAGACATTAATGCTTCCCACCAGTGAACAGAGACACGTGTACGCTTTCCACCAGTGAAGACAGCCACGTGCACACTTCCTGCCAGTGAACAGAGACACGTGTATGCTTTCAACCAGTGAATGGTGACACGCAGTGAAGACACATGCATGCTATCCGCCAGTGAACAGAGAACCACGGACACACTGTCCACCAGCTAACGGAGACATGGGTACACTTCCTGCCAGTGAAAAGAGAAAGGTGTACGCTTTTCACTAGTGAATGCATGGAAATGGTGAAACGTGCTCCCTGAGTGTGTGGTGAAACTCGGAGCGCATCACGCCATGCCTCTCACACTTAGTGAATGCATGGAAATGGTGAAACGTGCTCCCTGAGTGTGTGGTGAAGCTCGGAGAGCATCACGCCCTGCCTCTCACACTTAGTGAATGCATGGAAATGGTGAAACGTGCTCCCTGAGTGTGTGGTGAAACTCGGAGAGCATCACGCCCTGCCTCTCACACTTAGTGAATGCATGGAAATGGTGAAACGTGCTCCCTGAGTGTGTGGTGAAGCTCGGAGCGCATCACGCCCTGCCTCTCACACTTAGTGAATGCATGGAAATGGTGAAACGTGCTCCCTGAGTGTGTGGTGAAGCTCGGAGCGCATCACGCCCTGCCTCTCACACTTAGTGAATGCATGGAAATGGTGAAACGTGCTCCCTGAGTGTGTGGTGAAACTCGGAGCGCATTGCGCCCTGCCTCTCACACTTAGTGAATGCATGGAAATGGTGAAACGTGCTCCCTGAGTGTGTGGTGAAACTCGGAGCGCATTGCGCCCTGCCTCTCACACTTAGTGAATGCATGGAAATGGTGAAACGTGCTCCCTGAGTGTGTGGTGAAGCTCGGAGCGCATCACGCCCTGCCTCTCACACTTTCTGTGATGCTGTCACTTTTATTCCTGCAAGGCATTAAGTCCATCTCCTGACAAATCCTGCTAAACAAAGGAAAAGCAGGATTAAAAAGATCCGTTTAATTCTGCTGGATTTAGTGCTAATGGGATTTAGCAGGAAGTCACAGAGAAACTGCAAGCTTCAACCTCCTTGCCAGGGACGTCCTCAGAGTTCAGGTTCAGGCCCTTAATCTGTAATTTCACGCCGCTGCCTCTTCTGATGCTGAAGCCTTTAGCAGCGTGAAAGTCGGCCCTCTTGGACCAGAGCATTTTGGGTAGAGCACTGGGTGCTGAAGCCTTTCAACGCCAGTAGTTAAGGACCAAGTGGTCCCTGCAGAGACTCAGCCAAAAAGCGCGGCTGATGACAGGAGCGCTCCTCCCCTTACACAGCCTAATTAACAAGGAGGGAGTAGCGGGAAGGTGCTTAATGAGTATTTGAGAGGTCGCCTCGGGCCGCACCAGCTGCACCATTTCAACATTTCTGGAGCCCTAAAACGGGTACTTCCCAACCTGCTTTAGCAGTCTGCAGGGAGGTCCTGTACATCGTCCCGTGAATAATCAAGTTAAGTAAAGACATACACAGCGACAGATCTACACAAGGCCGGACACTTCACACAGAAGAAAATGACACCCCCCCTGCGCAGGACCGCGAATGTCCCCTCCTGTAGGATGCTCAGCGGCAGACGGAGGCGGGGAGCGGGTAACCCAAGCTCGGAGGCGCCCGGGCCCAGTTCACAGGCACTGAAGACGGATCCAGGGGACTCTATCGAGATTGCAGCAGGGTGGGGCCTTGTGGAAGGATTTACTGCCAAAAGAGGGGACCTATGACCTCTGAATTATGGCAGTCGAGCTGGTCAGCTAACCCGGTCCTGGCCTTCTCCCCCGCCATCCCACTGCGACTGGGAAAAGGACAGGACCAGCATTTAGATGCCCAAGTGAATTCTTGGGAGCCTATCAGGGCAGTGCCAGACGCGACGAGAAGTATTTTATCTTTTCCCTGTGATCAGCCCGTCTGAGCATTTACCTGAAGCTCAACGTATTCGTCTTCTCCGCACCCACCAACCAGGGGCTCTGCTTACTAAAGGTTTCCCCCCCCTCTGCGTCAGCGCTCAGTAAAGTGATGAGCAGGACTGCGGTGGCGGAGGCGGGCACAGCACCGCGGGGATTTCTATTAAATACTTATTCTAGCGGAATTAGCTTGTCAAAGGGGGCATCCTCGCTGTCATTACACCCGCGCTGTACCGGGGGTCCCGACACTGCCTGCGAACGCACAAGACACGAGCAAGAATTAAAAAGCCGAACGTCCGAGGAGAGAAGAGTGCGATGCAAAATTCAGGGACTACAGCAGGGTCACTGAGGGGGGGGGGGGGGGGTGGAAAGAAAGCGATGCCACCGGGCCTGGAAGAGGCCGCCCTGCCATGGACCTTCCTGCTGCACACGGGAAGGCGGGGAATCCCTTTCCAACGTCCGCACATCGCTCTAGTGACCCCTACACCCCAGGGTCCCGCTTGCCACGGGACAGAGAGCCTGTCTGACGTGCAGACGCCCTCCAAGGATTCCTGCGGCCCCACAGCACATTATGTAAATAATAATTACTCTGTGGCGTAATCACTTCCCCGTAGCAGCCCCTGTAAGCCAGGACAGGAAGGGGGGGGGGTTCCTTACGCTAACACCTGCTGCAGGGTCCTTCAGCCATCCTGCTTCCCATAGCTCCACAGTCTCTCTGACGCTCGCTGGGCAGCAGGAACAGAGGCCCTGGATCCGCTCCAGGCAGAGCTGCACCCGCCCTCTGGAGGTGGCGAGGAGATGAAATCCCACCCCCGGGCTGCTCGCAACAGGTCTGCGGCCCTGACTCTCTGTCCCGATACCCGGGCACAGTGCAGGAGAGGACAGCAAGGGGCAGGGAGCGCTCAGTGGCGCGACTGGGGCTGGCCGGGACGCGGGCAGGTGAAAGGAGCTCTGCTGACACAGCAAACCCCAGGGGCCTGGCCTGCTCTACCCTCCCCAGGGAACACATGGCCTTCTCCTCGTCTTTCAAATATACAACTCTTCAAAAAAAAAAAGCCTGTTTCAGTCAAGGAGGAGAAGATCTCAGCTTCTGGAGAGCAGGGGGGATCCCGGGGTCCCCCTTCCAGTAAATGCAGACAAAGCGCAGAGTCACGCGAGGCCAAACCTTTCTTGGTAAGGAGAGCACGAGAGGAGGGATTCGCTCTCTTGCTAAGCTGGAGGCGTAAATGAAATGCAAAACCCTGGCGGGGAGGAAGGGCTGCGTCCCATCAACGGCCGGCGAGCAGCCGGAGAAATGCATTAAAAGAAAGCTGAAACCCTCCCCCCGGGGGCCCTCAAAGCCGAAGGCCGAGCAGCTGTTACCTACCTGACACAAAAATATAAAACGATGGGGCCAGACTTTTTGGGGAAGTCATGTTCTAGCACCCTCCGGTCCAGCTGGAGCCAATTCAGGTGACCGCTGTTGGAAAAAAGAGAGAGAGAGAGAGAGAGAGAGCAGTTAGTTTAGATTTGCTTCTGGTTCTCTGCTGCAAACCGCTGGACGCCAGCATCCTTTGCCGAAATCTGCAGTCACGGTGCAGAGGTGAATGCGATCTGACACTCGCTAGCTGCATTTGTCTGCCTGAGGTGGGGGGATTAGAATCCGCATCCTCTGGCAGGGGAAAAACCAGGTTTATCGCTGGAAAGTGGTTAAAGTGACTGGTTGGGTTAATTCGGGCTTTTTTTGGACTGAAATAACTGTAGCTTTTCAACCAGGAGTTTGCTGGTCTTAATCACATCTAGGATCCAATTTTCTAGTGCTCGGTTGTGAACTGGAATTCTCTTGTGCCTAAATCTGCACTCGGTACCTGCAGAAGGACAAACAGATACAGAAAAGGCCTTGTCTGCAACCGAGCACCGGTTCCAAATGGACAGATAGGTGGCCAGCGGCCTGGTCCGTCAGCAAGCACAGCTCGGTATCAAGGCTATCCTGATATCTGTAGTGCAACATGCTCTGCACTGCCCGATCACGGGCACATTTACCACTGCCACACTTTGTAACACCACCAGCAGAAACATCTGAGCGTGCAAATAAGTGAAAGGCAGAAATCATTTCACCGGTGCCTGCTTCCCCTCCCATGTGTCAGGATCACAGCAAACAGGAAACAGATTCCAAGAAACTCAGAACCCGAGCCACGGACTGTGGGGCAGAGTTTGCGCAGTTGTGATTATTTTGACCCAGCGAGAGCAGAAACCACCTTTAAAGAGACATTTCGGTTCAGCTGACCCAAAGGACTGGTCAAGCTGACAGTGTGCCCCCTCCCTCCCCCCGGCACAAGATGCCAAGGACGGTCGCACAGCAACGCACGTCCTCCCCAATCTCCCACGTGCCCCCCCCCGGGGACACGGAAATACCGAGAGCACCTGAACGTAATCCCCTTCGGAGCACGGGAAAGCGGAATGAAGGAAGGCACTGCTGGGTGATCATCTCTGACCTGAAAGTTCGGTCTGCAGGCCGCAGGGAACGAGGATGCGCGCTTGACCTGAAGCCAACCCAGCGATGTCACCCCCAGACCGGTCGCAGGTACATCCCTCCTCCATTTATTTCATTTACAGTTCTCTTCTACCTTTTCTATCTGGGCAGCCAGGTCAGGCGAGAGGCCGCTGGCAGTGGTTTGCAATGGGGATACAGGTCAGACAGGTTACAACAGAGGGGCAGTGTCCTGCTCTCGACTGGGAACTGATTAAAACAAAGAGTAAGGCTAAAGAGCAAATATTAGTAAATAGTAAGGCTAAACAGTACATTTCCCAATGGAGAAAGGTGAACACTGGAGAGCCCCAGGGATCTGTTCTGGGACCACTGCTTTTTAATATATTTATAAATGACCTGGAAATGGGAACAAGAAGTGAGGTGATCACATTTGCCAATGACACAAAGTTATTGAAAGTTGTTACATCACAAGAGGATTGTGAGAAATTACAAGAGGATCTTGGGAGACTGGGCCTGCAAATGAAATTTAATGTGGACAAGTGCAAAGTGATGCACTTAGGGAAGAGAAACCCAAATTATAGCTACAAAATGCAAGGTTCCACATTAGGAGTCACCACTCAGGAAAAGGATCCAGGTGTCATCACTGAAAATGTTTGAAATCTTCTGCCCAGTGTAAAGCAGCAACAAAGAAAGCAAATAGGATGCTGGGGATTATTAGAAAAGGAATGGAGAATAAAACAGAGAATATCATAATGTCTCTGTATCACTCCATGGTGCATCCTCATCTTGTGTTCATATATCATACACAAACAGAATGCTGGGGATTATTAGGAAAGGAATGGAGAATAAAACAGAGAATATCATAATGTCTCTGTATCACTCCATGGTGCATCCTCATCTTGTGTTCATATATCATACACAAACAGAATGCTGGGGATTATTAGGAAAGGAATGGAGAATAAAACAGAGAATATCATAATGCCTCTGTATCACTCCATGGTGCATCCTCATCTTGTGTTCATTTATCATACACAAACAGAATGCTGGGGATTATTAGGAAAGCAATGGAGAATAAAACAGAGAATATCATAATGCCTCTGTATCACTCCATGGTGCATCCTCATCTTGTGTTCATATATCATACACAAACAGAATGCTGGGGATTATTAGGAAAGGAATGGAGAATAAAACAGAGAATATCATAATGCCTCTGTATCACTCCATGGTGCATCCTCATCTTGTGTTCATATATCATACACAAACAGAATGCTGGGGATTATTAGGAAAGGAATGGAGAATAAAACAGAGAATATCATAATGCCTCTGTATCACTCCATGGTGCATCCTCATCTTCTGTTCATATATCATACACAAACAGAATGCTGGGGATTATTAGGAAAGGAATGGAGAATAAAACAGAGAATATCATAATGTCTCTGTATCACTCCATGGTGCATCCTCATCTTGTGTTCATATATCATACACAAACAGAATGCTGGGGATTATTAGGAAAGGAATGGAGAATAAAACAGAGAATATCATAATGTCTCTGTATCACTCCATGGTGCATCCTCATCTTGTGTTCATATATCATACACAAACAGAATGCTGGGGATTATTAGGAAAGGAATGGAGAATAAAACAGAGAATATCATAATGTCTCTGTATCACTCCATGGTGCGACCTCATCTTGTGTTCATATATCATACACAAACAGAATGCTGGGGATTATTAGGAAAGGACTGGAGAATAAAACAGAATATCCTAATGCCTCTGTATCACTCCATGGTGTGACCTCATCTTGTGTTCATATATCATACACAAACAGAATGCTGGGGATTATTAGGAAAGGACTGGAGAATAAAACAGAATATCCTAATGCCTCTGTATCACTCCATGGTGCATCCTCATCTTGTGTTCATATATCATACACAAACAGAATGCTGGGGATTATTAGGAAAGGAATGGAGAATAAAACAGAGAATATCATAATGTCTTTGTATCACTCCATGGTGCATCCTCATCTTGTGTTCATATATCATACACAAACAGAATGCTGGGGATTATTAGGAAAGGAATGGAGAATAAAACAGAGAATATCATAATGCCTCTGTATCACTCCATGGTGCATCCTCATCTTGTGTTCATATATCATACACAAACAGAATGCTGGGGATTATTAGGAAAGGAACGGAGAATAAAACAGAGAATATCATAATGCCTCTGTATCACTCCATGGTGCATCCTCATCTTGTGTTCATATATCATACACAAACAGAATGCTGGGGATTATTAGGAAAGGAATGGAGAATAAAACAGAGAATATCATAATGCCTCTGTATCACTCCATGGTGCATACCTCATCTTGGGTTCATATTTCATACACAAACAGAATGCTGGGGATTATTAGGAAAGGAATGGAGAATAAAACAGAGAATATCATAATGTCTCTGTATCACTCCATGGTGCATCCTCATCTTGTGTTCATATATCATACACAAACAGAATGCTGGGGATTATTAGGGAAGGAATGGAGAATAAAACAGAGAATATCATAATGCCTCTGTATCACTCCATGGTGCATCCTCATCTTGTGTTCATATATCATACACAAACAGAATGCTGGGGATTATTAGGAAAGGAATGGAGAATAAAACAGAGAATATCATAATGTCTCTGTATCACTCCATGGTGCGACCTCATCTTGTGTTCATATATCATACACAAACAGAATGCTGGGGATTATTAGGAAAGGAATGGAGAATAAAACAGAGAATATCATAATGCCTCTGTATCACTCCATGGTGCATACCTCATCTTGTGTTCATATATCATACACAAACAGAATGCTGGGGATTATTAGGAAAGGAATGGAGAATAAAACAGAGAATATCATAATGTCTCTGTATCACTCCATGGTGCATCCTCATCTTGTGTTCATATATCATACACAAACAGAATGCTGGGGATTATTAGGGAAGGAATGGAGAATAAAACAGAGAATATCATAATGCCTCTGTATCACTCCATGGTGCATCCTCATCTTGTGTTCATATATCATACACAAACAGAATGCTGGGGATTATTAGGAAAGGAATGGAGAATAAAACAGAGAATATCATAATGTCTCTGTATCACTCCATGGTGCATCCTCATCTTGTGTTCATATATCATACACAAACAGAATGCTGGGGATTATTAGGGAAGGAATGGAGAATAAAACAGAGAATATCATAATGTCTCTGTATCACTCCATGGTGCGACCTCATCTTGTGTTCATATATCATACACAAACAGAATGCTGGGGATTATTAGGAAAGGAACGGAGAATAAAACAGAGAATATCATAATGCCTCTGTATCACTCCATGGTGCATCCTCATCTTGTGTTCATATATCATACACAAACAGAATGCTGGGGATTATTAGGAAAGGAATGGAGAATAAAACAGAGAATATCATAATGCCTCTGTATCACTCCATGGTGCATACCTCATCTTGGGTTCATATATCATACACAAACAGAATGCTGGGGATTATTAGGAAAGGAATGGAGAATAAAACAGAGAATATCATAATGTCTCTGTATCACTCCATGGTGCATCCTCATCTTGTGTTCATATATCATACACAAACAGAATGCTGGGGATTATTAGGAAAGGAATGGAGAATAAAACAGAGAATATCATAATGTCTCTGTGTCACTCCATGGTGCATCCTCATCTTGTGTTCATATATCATACACAAACAGAATGCTGGGGATTATTAGGAAAGGAATGGAGAATAAAACAGAGAATATCATAATGCCTCTGTATCACTCCATGGTGCATCCTCATCTTGTGTTCATATATCATACACAAACAGAATGCTGGGAATTATTAGGAAAGGAATGGAGAATAAAACAGAGAATATCATAATGCCTCTGTATCACTCCATGGTGCATCCTCATCTTGTGTTCATATATCATACACACACAGAATGCTGGGGATTATTAGGAAAGGAATGGAGAATAAAACAGAGAATATCATAATGTCTCTGTATCACTCCATGGTGCATCCTCATCTTGTGTTCATATATCATACACAAACAGAATGCTAGGGATTCTCAGGAAAGGAATGGAGAATAAAACAGAGAATATCATAATGCCTCTGTATCACTCCATGGTGCGACCTCATCTTGTGTTCATATATCATACACAAACAGAATGCTGGGGATTATTAGGGAAGGAATGGAGAATAAAACAGAGAATATCATAATGCCTCTGTATCACTCCATGGTGCATCCTCATCTTGTGTTCATATATCATACACAAACAGAATGCTGGGGATTATTAGGAAAGGAATGGAGAATAAAACAGAGAATATCATAATGTCTCTGTATCACTCCATGGTGCATCCTCATCTTGTGTTCATATATCATACACAAACAGAATGCTGGGGATTATTAGGAAAGGAATGGAGAATAAAACAGAGAATATCATAATGCCTCTGTATCACTCCATGGTGCAGCCTCATCTTGTGTTCATATATCATACACACACAGAATGCTGGGGATTATTAGGAAAGGAATGGAGAATAAAACAGAGAATATCATAATGCCTCTGTATCACTCCATGGTGCAGCCTCATCTTGTGTTCATATATCATACACACACAGAATGCTGGGGATTATTAGGAAAGGAAAGGAGAATAAAACAGAGAATATCATAATGCCTCTGTATCACTCCATGGTGCATCCTCATCTTGTGTTCATATATCATACACAAACAGAATGCTGGGGATTATTAGGAAAGGAATGGAGAATAAAACAGAGAATATCATAATGTCTCTGTATCACTCCATGGTGCATCCTCATCTTGTGTTCATATATCATACACACACAGAATGCTGGGGATTATTAGGAAAGGAATGGAGAATAAAACAGAGAATATCATAATGCCTCTGTATCACTCCATGGTGCATCCTCATCTTGTGTTCATATATCATACACAAACAGAATGCTGGGGATTATTAGGAAAGGAATGGAGAATAAAACAGAGAATATCATAATGCCTCTGTATCACTCCATGGTGCATCCTTATCTTGTGTTCATATATCATACACAAACAGAATGCTGGGGATTATTAGGAAAGGAATGGAGAATAAAACAGAGAATATCATAATGTCTCTGTATCACTCCATGGTGCATCCTCATCTTGTGTTCATATATCATACACACACAGAATGCTGGGGATTATTAGGAAAGGAATGGAGAATAAAACAGAGAATATCATAATGTCTCTGTATCACTCCATGGTGCATCCTCATCTTGTGTTCATATATCATACACAAACAGAATGCTGGGGATTATTAGGAAAGGAATGGAGAATAAAACAGAGAATATCATAATGCCTCTGTATCACTCCATGGTGCATCCTCATCTTGTGTTCATATATCATACACACACAGAATGCTGGGGATTATTAGGAAAGGAATGGAGAATAAAACAGAGAATATCATAATGTCTCTGTATCACTCCATGGTGCATCCTCATCTTGTGTTCATATATCATACACAAACAGAATGCTGGGGATTATTAGGAAAGGAATGGAGAATAAAACAGAGAATATCATAATGCCTCTGTATCACTCCATGGTGCATCCTCATCTTGTGTTCATATATCATACACAAACAGAATGCTGGGGATTATTAGGAAAGGAATGGAGAATAAAACAGAGAATATCATAATGCCTCTGTATCACTCCATGGTGCATCCTCATCTTGTGTTCATATATCATACACAAACAGAATGCTGGGGATTATTAGGAAAGGAATGGAGAATAAAACAGAGAATATCATAATGCCTCTGTATCACTCCATGGTGCATCCTCATCTTGTGTTCATATATCATACACAAACAGAATGCTGGGGATTATTAGGAAAGGAAAGGAGAATTAAACAGAGAATATCATAATGCCTCTGTATCACTCCATGGTGCATCCTCATCTTGTGTTCATATATCATACACAAAGAGAATGCTGGGGATTATTAGGAAAGGAATGGAGAATAAAACAGAGAATATCATAATGCCTCTGTATCACTCCATGGTGTGACCTCATCTTGTGTTCATATATCATACACACACAGAATGCTGGGGATTATTAGGAAAGGAATGGAGAATAAAACAGAGAATATCATAATGCCTCTGTATCAGTCCATGGTGTGACCTCATCTTGTGCTCATATATCATACACAAACAGAATGCTGGGGATTATTAGGAAAGGAATGGAGAATAAAACAGAGAATATCATAATGTCTCTGTATCACTCCATGGTGCATCCTCATCTTGTGTTCATATATCATACACAAACAGAATGCTGGGGAATATTAGGAAAGGAATGGAGAATAAAACAGAGAATATCATAATGTCTCTGTATCACTCCATGGTGCATCCTCATCTTGTGTTCATATATCATACACAAACAGAATGCTGGGGATTATTAGGAAAGGAATGGAGAATAAAACAGAGAATATCATAATGCCTCTGTATCACTCCATGGTGCATCCTCATCTTGTGTTCATATATCATACACAAAAAGAATGCTGGGGATTATTAGGAAAGGAATGGAGAATAAAACAGAGAATATCATAATGTCTCTGTATCACTCCATGGTGCATCCTCATCTTGTGTTCATATATCATACACAAACAGAATGCTGGGGATTATTAGGAAAGGAATGGAGAATAAAACAGAGAATATCATAATGCCTCTGTATCACTCCATGGTGCATCATCATCTTGTGTTCATATATCATACACAAACAGAATGCTGGGGATTATTAGGATAGGAATGGAGAATAAAACTGAGAATATCCTAATGCCTCTGTATCACTCCATGGTGCATCCTCATCTTGTGTTCATATATCATACACAAACAGAATGCTGGGGATTATTAGGGAAGGAATGGAGAATAAAACTGAGAATATCATAATGCCTCTGTATCACTCCATGGTGCATCCTCATCTTGTGTTCATATATCATACACAAACAGAATGCTGGGGATTATTAGGAAAGGAATGGAGAATAAAACAGAGAATATCATAATGCCTCTGTATCACTCCATGGTGCATCCTCATCTTGTGTTCATATATCATACACACACAGAATGCTGGGGATTATTAGGAAAGGAATGGAGAATAAAACAGAGAATATCATAATGCCTCTGTATCACTCCATGGTGCATCCTCATCTTGTGTTCATATATCATACACAAACAGAATGCTGGGGATTATTAGGAAAGGAATGGAGAATAAAACAGAGAATATCATAATGTCTCTGTATCACTCCATGGTGCATCCTCATCTTGTGTTCATATATCATACACAAACAGAATGCTGGGGATTATTAGGAAAGGAATGGAGAATAAAACAGAGAATATCATAATGTCTCTGTATCACTCCATGGTGCATCCTCATCTTGTGTTCATATATCATACACAAACAGAATGCTGGGGATTATTAGGAAAGGAATGGAGAATAAAACAGAGAATATCATAATGTCTCTGTATCACTCCATGGTGCATCCTCATCTTGTGTTCATATATCATACACAAACAGAATGCTGGGGATTATTAGGAAAGGAATGGAGAATAAAACAGAGAATATCATAATGCCTCTGTATCACTCCATGGTGCAACCTCATCTTGTGTTCATATATCATACACAAACAGAATGCTAGGGATTATTAGGAAAGGAATGGAGAATAAAACAGAGAATATCATAATGCCTCTGTATCACTCCATGGTGCATCCTCATCTTGTGTTCATATATCATACACAAACAGAATGCTGGGGATTATTAGGAAAGGAATGGAGAATAAAACAGAGAATATCATAATGCCTCTGTATCACTCCATGGTGCATCCTCATCTTGTGTTCATATATCATACACAAACAGAATGCTGGGGATTATTATGAAAGGAATGGAGAATAAAACAGAAAATATCATAATGTCTCTGTATCACTCCATGGTGCATCCTCATCTTGTGTTCATATATCATACACAAACAGAATGCTGGGGATTATTAGGAAAGGACTGGAGAATAAAACAGAGAATATCATAATGTCTCTGTATCACTCCATGGTGCATCCTCATCTTGTGTACATATATCATACACAAACAGAATGCTGGGGATTATTAGGATAGGAATGGAGAATAAAACAGAGAATATCATAATGTCTCTGTATCACTCCATGGTGCGACCTCATCTTGTGTTCATATATCATACACAAACAGAATGCTGGGGATTATTAGGAAAGGAATGGAGAATAAAACAGAAAATATCATAATGCCTCTGTATCACTCCATGGTGCATCATCATCTTGTGTTCATATATCATGCACAAACAGAATGCTGGGGATTATTAGGAAAGGAATGGAGAATAAAACAGAGAATATCATAATGCCTCTGTATCACTCCATGGTGCAACCTCATCTTGTGTTCATATATCATACACAAACAGAATGCTGGGGATTATTAGGATAGGAAAGGAGAATAAAACAGAGAATATCATAATGCCTCTGTATCACTCCATGGTGCATCCTCATCTTGTGTTCATATATCATACACAAACAGAATGCTGGGGATTATTAGGAAAGCAATGGAGAATAAAACAGAGAATATCCTAATGCCTCTGTATCACTCCATGGTGCGACCTCATCTTGTGTTCATATATCATACACAAACAGAATGCTGGGGATTATTAGGAAAGGAATGGAGAATAAAACAGAGAATATCATAATGTCTCTGTATCACTCCATGGTGCATCCTCATCTTGTGTTCATATATCATACACAAACAGAATGCTGGGGATTATTAGGAAGGGAATGGAGAATAAAACAGAGAATATCATAATGCCTCTGTATCACTCCATGGTGCATACCTCATCTTGGGTTCATATATCATACACAAACAGAATGCTGGGGATTATTAGGAAAGGAATGGAGAATAAAACAGAGAATATCATAATGTCTCTGTATCACTCCTTGGTGCATCCTCATCTTGTGTTCATATATCATACACAAACAGAATGCCAGGGGATTATTAGGAAAGGAATGGAGAATAAAACAGAGAATATCCTAATGTCTCTGTATCACTCCATGGTGCATCCTCATCTTGTGTTCATATATCATACACAAACAGAATGCTGGGGATTATTAGGAAAGGAACGGAGAATAAAACAGAGAATATCATAATGCCTCTGTATCACTCCATGGTGCATCCTCATCTTGTGTTCATATATCATACACAAACAGAATGCTGGGGATTATTAGGGAAGGAATGGAGAATAAAACAGAGAATATCATAATGTCCTCTGTATCACTCCATGGTGCATCCTCATCTTGTGTTCATATATCATACACAAACAGAATGCTGGGGATTATTAGGAAAGGAATGGAGAATAAAACAGAGAATATCATAATGCCTCTGTATCACTCCATGGTGCATCCTCATCTTGTGTTCATATATCATACACAAACAGAATGCTGGGGATTATTAGGAAAGGAATGGAGAATAAAACAGAGAATATCATAATGCCTCTGTATCACTCCATGGTGCATCCTCATCTTGTGTTCATATATCATACACAAACAGAATGCTGGGGATTATTAGGAAAGGAATGGAGAATAAAACAGAGAATATCATAATGCCTCTGTATCACTCCATGGTGCATCCTCATCTTGTGTTCATATATCATACACAAACAGAATGCCAGGGGATTATTAGGAAAGGAATGGAGAATAAAACTGAGAATATCATAATGCCTCTGTATCACTCCATGGTGCATCCTCATCTTGTGTTCATATATCATACACAAACAGAATGCTGGGGATTATTAGGAAAGGAATGGAGAATAAAACAGAGAATATCATAATGTCTCTGTATCACTCCATGGTGCATCCTCATCTTGTGTTCATATATCATACACAAACAGAATGCTGGGGATTATTAGGAAAGGAATGGAGAATAAAACAGAGAATATCATAATGCCTCTGTATCGCTCCATGGTGCATCCTCATCTTGCTGTTCATATATCATACACACACAGAATGCTGGGGATTATTAGGAAAGGAATGGAGAATAAAACAGAGAATATCATAATGCCTCTGTATCACTCCATGGTGCATTCCTCATCTTGTGTTCATATATCATACACAAACAGAATGCTGGGGATTATTAGGAAAGGAATGGAGAATAAAACAGAGAATATCATAATGCCTCTGTATCACTCCATGGTGTGACCTCATCTTGTGTTCATATATCATACACAAACAGAATGCTGGGGATTATTAGGAAAGGAATGGAGAATAAAACAGAGAGTATCATAATGCCTCTGTATCACTCCATGGTGCATCCTCATCTTGTGTTCATATATCATACACAAACAGAATGCTGGGGATTATTAGGAAAGGAAAGGAGAATAAAACAGAGAATATCATAATGCCTCTGTATCACTCCATGGTGTGACCTCATCTTGTGCTCATATATCATACACAAACAGAATGCTGGGGATTATTAGGAAAGGAATGGAGAATAAAACAGAGAGTATCATAATGCCTCTGTATCACTCCATGGTGCATCCTCATCTTGTGTTCATATATCATACACACACAGAATGCTGGGGATTATTAGGAAAGGAATGGAGAATAAAACAGAGAATATCACAATGCCTCTGTATCACTCCATGGTGCATCCTCATCTTGTGTTCATATATCATACACACACAGAATGCTGGGGATTATTAGGAAAGGAATGGAGAATAAAACAGAGAATATCCTAATGCCTCTGTATCACTCCATGGTGCATCCTCATCTTGTGTTCATATATCATACACAAACAGAATGCTAGGGATTCTCAGGAAAGGAATGGAGAATAAAACAGAGAATATCATAATGCCTCTGTATCACTCCATGGTGCATCCTCATCTTGTGTTCATATATCATACACAAACAGAATGCTAGGGATTCTCAGGA
Source organism: Rhinatrema bivittatum (assembly GCF_901001135.1). Lineage (NCBI taxonomy): Eukaryota > Metazoa > Chordata > Amphibia > Gymnophiona > Rhinatrematidae > Rhinatrema > Rhinatrema bivittatum. The sequence continues at coordinate 9,701,378 of NC_042623.1, read as the reverse complement.
AAGGAATGGAGAATAAAACAGAGAATATCATAATGCCTCTGTATCACTCCATGATGCGACCTCATCTTGTGTTCATATATCATACACAAACAGAATGCTGGGGATTATTAGGAAAGGAATGGAGAATAAAACAGAATATCATAATGCCTCTGTATCACTCCATGGTGCATTCCTCATCTTGTGTTCATATATCATACACAAACAGAATGCTGGGGATTATTAGGAAAGGAATGGAGAATAAAACAGAATATCATAATGCCTCTGTATCACTCCATGGTGCATCCTCATCTTGTGTTCATATATCATACACAAACAGAATGCTGGGGATTATTAGGAAAGGAATGGAGAATAAAACAGAGAATATCATAATGCCTCTGTATCACTCCATGGTGCATCCTCATCTTGTGTTCATATATCATACACAAACAGAATGCTGGGGATTATTAGGAAAGGAATGGAGAATAAAACAGAGAATATCATAATGCCTCTGTATCACTCCATGGTGTGACCTCATCTTGTGTTCATATATCATACACAAACAGAATGCTGGGGATTATTAGGATAGGAATGGAGAATAAAACAGAGAATATCATAATGTCTCTGTATCACTCCATGGTGCGACCTCATCTTGTGTTCATATATCATACACAAACAGAATGCTGGGGATTATTAGGAAAGGAATGGAGAATAAACAGAGAATATCATAATGTCTCTGTATCACTCCATGGTGCATCCTCATCTTGTGTTCATATATCATACACAAACAGAATGCTGCTGATTATTAGGAAAGGAATGGAGAATAAAACAGAGAATATCATAATGCCTCTGTATCACTCCATGGTGCATCCTCATCTTGTGTTCATATATCATACACAAACAGAATGCTGGGGATTATTAGGAAAGGAATGGAGAATAAAACAGAGAATATCATAATGTCTCTGTATCACTCCATGGTGCATCCTCATCTTGTGTTCATATATCATACACAAACAGAATGCTGGGGATTATTAGGAAAGGAATGGAGAATAAAACAGAGAATATCATAATGCCTCTGTATCACTCCATGGTGCATCATCATCTTGTGTTCATATATCATACACAAACAGAATGCTGGGGATTATTAGGATAGGAATGGAGAATAAAACAGAGAATATCCTAATGCCTCTGTATCACTCCATGGTGCATCCTCATCTTGTGTTCATATATCATACACAAACAGAATGCTGGGGATTATTAGGAAAGGAATGGAGAATAAAACAGAGAATACCATAATGCCTCTGTATCACTCCATGGTGCGACCTCATCTTGTGTTCATATATCATACACAAACAGAATGCTGGGGATTATTAGGAAAGGAATGGAGAATAAAACAGAGAATATCATAATGTCTCTGTATCACTCCATGGTGCATCCTCATCTTGTGTTCATATATCATACACAAACAGAATGCTGGGGATTATTAGGAAAGGAATGGAGAATAAAACAGAGAATATCATAATGCCTCTGTATCACTCCATGGTGCAACCTCATCTTGTATTCATATATCATACACAAACAGAATGCTAGTGATTATTAGGAAAGGAATGGAGAATAAAACAGAGAATATCATAATGCCTCTGTATCACTCCATGGTGCATCCTCATCTTGTGTTCATATATCATACACAAACAGAATGCTGGGGATTATTAGGAAAGGAATGGAGAATAAAACAGAGAATATCATAATGTCTCTGTATCACTCCATGGTGCATCCTCATCTTGTGTTCATATATCATACACAAACAGAATGCTGGGGATTATTAGGAAAGGAATGGAGAATAAAACAGAGAATATCATAATGCCTCTGTATCGCTCCATGGTGCATCCTCATCTTCTGTTCATATATCATACACACACAGAATGCTGGGGATTATTAGGAAAGGAATGGAGAATAAAACAGAATATCATAATGCCTCTGTATCACTCCATGGTGCATTCTCATCTTGTGTTCATATATCATACACAAACAGAATGCTGGGGATTATTAGGAAAGGAATGGAGAATAAAACAGAGAATATCATAATGCCTCTGTATCACTCCATGGTGTGACCTCATCTTGTGCTCATATATCATACACAAACAGAATGCTGGGGATTATTAGGAAAGGAATGGAGAATAAAACAGAGAAGTATCATAATGCCTCTGTATCACTCCATGGTGCATCCTCATCTTGTGTTCATATATCATACACAAACAGAATGCTGGGGATTATTAGGAAAGGAAATGGAGAATAAAACAGAGAATATCATAATGCCTCTGTATCACTCCATGGTGTGACCTCATCTTGTGCTCATATATCATACACAAACAGAATGCTGGGGATTATTAGGAAAGGAATGGAGAATAAAACAGAGAGTATCATAATGCCTCTGTATCACTCCATGGTGCATCCTCATCTTGTGTTCATATATCATACACACACAGAATGCTGGGGATTATTAGGAAAGGAATGGAGAATAAAACAGAGAATATCACAATGCCTCTGTATCACTCCATGGTGCATCCTCATCTTGTGTTCATATATCATACACACACAGAATGCTGGGGATTATTAGGAAAGGAATGGAGAATAAAACAGAGAATATCCTAATGCCTCTGTATCACTCCATGGTGCATCCTCATCTTGTGTTCATATATCATACACAAACAGAATGCTAGGGATTCTCAGGAAAGGAATGGAGAATAAAACAGAGAATATCATAATGCCTCTGTATCACTCCATGGTGCATCCTCATCTTGTGTTCATATATCATACACAAACAGAATGCTAGGGATTCTCAGGAAAGGAATGGAGAATAAAACAGAGAATATCATAATGCCTCTGTATCACTCCATGATGCGACCTCATCTTGTGTTCATATATCATACACAAACAGAATGCTGGGGATTATTAGGAAAGGAATGGAGAATAAAACAGAATATCATAATGCCTCTGTATCTCTCCATGGTGCATTCTCATCTTGTGTTCATATATCATACACAAACAGAATGCTGGGGATTATTAGGAAAGGAATGGAGAATAAAACAGAATATCATAATGCCTCTGTATCACTCCATGGTGCATTCTCATCTTGTGTTCATATATCATACACAAACAGAATGCTGGGGATTATTAGGAAAGGAATGGAGAATAAAACAGAGAATATCATAATGCCTCTGTATCACTCCATGGTGCATCCTCATCTTGTGTTCATATATCATACACAAACAGAATGCTGGGGATTATTAGGAAAGGAATGGAGAATAAAACAGAGAATATCATAATGCCTCTGTATCACTCCATGGTGTGACCTCATCTTGTGTTCATATATCATACACAAACAGAATGCTGGGGATTATTAGGATAGGAATGGAGAATAAAACAGAGAATATCATAATGTCTCTGTATCACTCCATGGTGCGACCTCATCTTGTGTTCATATATCATACACAAACAGAATGCTGGGGATTATTAGGAAAGGAATGGAGAATAAAACAGAGAATATCATAATGTCTCTGTATCACTCCATGGTGCATCCTCATCTTGTGTTCATATATCATACACAAACAGAATGCTGCTGATTATTAGGAAAGGAATGGAGAATAAAACAGAGAATATCATAATGCCTCTGTATCACTCCATGGTGCATCCTCATCTTGTGTTCATATATCATACACAAACAGAATGCTGGGGATTATTAGGAAAGGAATGGAGAATAAAACAGAGAATATCATAATGTCTCTGTATCACTCCATGGTGCATCCTCATCTTGTGTTCATATATCATACACAAACAGAATGCTGGGGATTATTAGGAAAGGAATGGAGAATAAAACAGAGAATATCATAATGCCTCTGTATCACTCCATGGTGCATCATCATCTTGTGTTCATATATCATACACAAACAGAATGCTGGGGATTATTAGGATAGGAATGGAGAATAAAACAGAGAATATCCTAATGCCTCTGTATCACTCCATGGTGCATCCTCATCTTGTGTTCATATATCATACACAAACAGAATGCTGGGGATTATTAGGAAAGGAATGGAGAATAAAACAGAGAATACCATAATGCCTCTGTATCACTCCATGGTGCGACCTCATCTTGTGTTCATATATCATACACAAACAGAATGCTGGGGATTATTAGGAAAGGAATGGAGAATAAAACAGAGAATATCATAATGTCTCTGTATCACTCCATGGTGCATCCTCATCTTGTGTTCATATATCATACACAAACAGAATGCTGGGGATTATTAGGAAAGGAATGGAGAATAAAACAGAGAATATCATAATGCCTCTGTATCACTCCATGGTGCAACCTCATCTTGTGTTCATATATCATACACAAACAGAATGCTAGTGATTATTAGGAAAGGAATGGAGAATAAAACAGAGAATACCATAATGCCTCTGTATCACTCCATGGTGCATCCTCATCTTGTGTTCATATATCATACACAAACAGAATGCTGGGGATTATTAGGAAAGGAATGGAGAATAAAACAGAGAATATCATAATGCCTCTGTATCACTCCATGGTGCATCCTCATCTTGTGTTCATATATCATACACAAACAGAATGCTGGGGATTATTAGGAAAGGAATGGAGAATAAAACAGAGAATATCATAATGTCTCTGTATCACTCCATGGTGCATCCTCATCTTGTGTTCATATATCATACACAAACAGAATGCAGGGATTATTAGGAAAGGAATGGAGAATAAAACAGAGAATATCATAATGTCTCTGTATCACTCCATGGTGCATCCTCATCTTGTGTTCATATATCATACACAAACAGAATGCTGGGGATTATTAGGAAAGGACTGGAGAATAAAACAGAGAATATCATAATGTCTCTGTATCACTCCATGGTGCATCCTCATCTTGTGTACATATATCATACACAAACAGAATGCTGGGAATTATTAGGAAAGGAATGGAGAATAAAACAGAGAATATCATAATGCCTCTGTATCACTCCATGGTGCATCCTCATCTTGTGTTCATATATCATACACAAACAGAATGCTGGGGATTATTAGGATAGGAATGGAGAATAAAACAGAGAATATCATAATGTCTCTGTATCACTCCATGGTGCGACCTCATCTTGTGTTCATATATCATACACAAACAGAATGCTGGGGATTATTAGGAAAGGAATGGAGAATAAAACAGAAAATATCATAATGCCTCTGTATCACTCCATGGTGCATCATCATCTTGTGTTCATATATCATGCACAAACAGAATGCTGGGGATTATTAGGAAAGGAATGGAGAATAAAACAGAGAATATCATAATGCCTCTGTATCACTCCATGGTGCAACCTCATCTTGTGTTCATATATCATACACAAACAGAATGCTGGGGATTATTAGGATAGGAATGGAGAATAAAACAGAGAATATCATAATGCCTCTGTATCACTCCATGGTGCATCCTCATCTTGTGTTCATATATCATACACAAACAGAATGCTGGGGATTATTAGGAAAGCAATGGAGAATAAAACAGAGAATATCATAATGCCTCTGTATCACTCCATGGTGCGACCTCATCTTGTGTTCATATATCATACACAAACAGAATGCTGGGGATTATTAGGAAAGGAATGGAGAATAAAACAGAGAATATCATAATGTCTCTGTATCACTCCATGGCGCATCCTCATCTTGTGTTCATATATCATACACAAACAGAATGCTGGGGATTATTAGGAAAGCAATGGAGAATAAAACAGAGAATATCATAATGCCTCTGTATCACTCCATGGTGTGACCTCATCTTGTGTTCATATATCATACACAAACAGAATGCTGGGGATTATTAGGAAAGGAATGGAGAATAAAACAGAGAATATCATAATGTCTCTGTATCACTCCATGGTGCATCCTCATCTTGTGTTCATATATCATACACAAACAGAATGCTGGGGATTATTAGGAAGGGAATGGAGAATAAAACAGAGAATATCCTAATGCCTCTGTATCACTCCATGGTGCATCCTCATCTTGTGTTCATATATCATACACAAACAGAATGCTGGGGATTATTAGGAAAGGAATGGAGAATAAAACAGAGAATATCATAATGCCTCTGTATCACTCCATGGTGCATCCTCATCTTGTGTTCATATATCATACACAAACAGAATGCTGGGGATTATTAGGAAAGCAATGGAGAATAAAACAGAGAATATCATAATGTCTCTGTATCACTCCATGGTGCATCCTCATCTTGTGTTCATATATCATACACAAACAGAATGCTGGGGATTATTAGGAAAGGAATGGAGAATAAAACAGAGAATATCATAATATCTCTGTATCACTCCATGGTGCATCCTCATCTTGTGTTCATATATCATACACAAACAGAATGCTGGGGATTATTAGGAAAGGAATGGAGAATAAAACAGAGAATATCATAATGTCTCTGTATCTCTCCATGGTGCAACCTCATCTTGTGTTCATATATCATACACAAACAGAATGCCAGGGGATTATTAGGAAAGGAATGGAGAATAAAACAGAGAATATCCTAATGTCTCTGTATCACTCCATGGTGCATCCTCATCTTGTGTTCATATATCATACACAAACAGAATGCTGGGGATTATTAGGAAAGTAACGGAGAATAAAACAGAGAATATCATAATGCCTCTGTATCACTCCATGGTGCATCCTCATCTTGTGTTCATATATCATACACAAACAGAATGCTGGGGATTATTAGGGAAGGAATGGAGAATAAAACAGAGAATATCATAATGTCTCTGTATCACTCCATGGTGCATCCTCATCTTGTGTTCATATATCATACACAAACAGAATGCTGGGGATTATTAGGAAAGGAATGGAGAATAAAACAGAGAATATCATAATGCCTCTGTATCACTCCATGGTGCATCCTCATCTTGTGTTCATATATCATACACAAACAGAATGCTGGGGATTATTAGGAAAGGAATGGAGAATAAAACAGAGAATATCATAATGCCTCTGTATCACTCCATGGTGCATCCTCATCTTGTGTTCATATATCATACACAAACAGAATGCTGGGGATTATTAGGATAGGAATGGAGAATAAAACAGAGAATATCATAATGCCTCTGTATCACTCCATGGTGTGACCTCATCTTGTGCTCATATATCATACACAAACAGAATGCTGGGGATTATTAGGAAAGGAATGGAGAATAAAACAGAGAATATCATAATGCCTCTGTATCACTCCATGGTGCATCCTCATCTTGTGTTCATATATCATACACAAACAGAATGCCAGGGGATTATTAGGAAAGGAATGGAGAATAAAACTGAGAATATCATTTATTTATTTATTTATTTATTTAGAAACTTTTATATACCGGTATTTGTGGGGACATCATACCGGTTCACATAGTAACTGAAAGATTGGAAAATACATTGCAACAGGGGAATGTAACTGGGCGGGGGGAAGAACAGAAAGGCAGTAGGAAGGATAGGAGAACAAGAAGGTAATAACCAAAACAATTTACAATGAAAGTCTCCTTAATAAGGAGGTTACCTGAAAGGGGACTGCGAGGGGGAGTGGAGGGAGTTATTCTGTGTAAGCATGGTTGTATCACTCCATGGTGCATCCTCATCTTGTGTTCATATATCATACACAAACAGAATGCTGGGGATTATTAGGAAAGGAATGGAGAATAAAACAGAGAATATCATAATGTCTCTGTATCACTCCATGGTGCATCCTCATCTTGTGTTCATATATCATACACAAACAGAATGCTGGGGATTATTAGGAAAGGAATGGAGAATAAAACAGAGAATATCATAATGCCTCTGTATCGCTCCATGGTGCATCCTCATCTTGTGTTCATATATCATACACACACAGAATGCTGGGGATTATTAGGAAAGGAATGGAGAATAAAACAGAATATCATAATGCCTCTGTATCACTCCATGGTGCATTCTCATCTTGTGTTCATATATTATACACAAACAGAATGCTGGGGATTATTAGGAAAGGAATGGAGAATGAAACAGAGAATATCATAATGCCTCTGTATCACTCCATGGTGCATCCTAATCTTGTGTTCATATATCATACACACACAGAATGCTGGGGATTATTAGGAAAGGAATGGAGAATAAAACAGAATATCATAATGCCTCTGTATCACTCCATGGTGCATTCTCATCTTGTGTTCATATATCATACACAAACAGAATGCTGGGGATTATTAGGAAAGGAATGGAGAATAAAACAGAGAATATCATAATGTCTCTGTATCACTCCATGGTGCATCCTCATCTTGTGTTCATATATCATACACAAACAGAATGCTGGGGATTATTAGGAAAGGAAAGGAGAATAAAACAGAGAATATCATAATGCCTCTGTATCACTCCATGGTGTGACCTCATCTTGTGCTCATATATCATACACAAACAGAATGCTGGGGATTATTAGGAAAGGAATGGAGAATAAAACAGAGAATATCATAATGTCTCTGTATCACTCCATGGTGCATCCTCATCTTGTGTTCATATATCATACACAAACAGAATGCTGGGGATTATTAGGAAAGGAATGGAGAATAAAACAGAGAATATCATAATGCCTCTGTATCACTCCATGGTGTGACCTCATCTTGTGTTCATATATCATACACAAACAGAATGCTGGGGATTATTAGGAAAGGAGTGGAGAATAAAACAGAGAATATCATAATGTCTCTGTATCACTCCATGGTGTGACCTCATCTTGTGTTCATATATCATACACAAACAGAATGCTGGGGATTATTAGGAAAGGAATGGAGAATAAAACAGAGAATATCATAATGCCTCTGTATCACTCCATGGTGTGACCTCATCTTGTGTTCATATATCATACAAAACAGAATGCTGGGGATTATTAGGAAAGGAATGGAGAATAAAACAGAGAATATCATAATGTCTCTGTATCACTCCATGGTGCGACCTCATCTTGTGTTCATATATCATACACAAACAGAATGCTGGGGATTATTAGGAAAGGAATGGAGAATAAAACAGAGAATATCATAATGTCTCTGTATGACTCCATGGTGCGACCTTATCTTGAGTACTGTGTGCAGTTCTGGTCACCACATCTCAAGAAAGATATAGCAGAATTAGAAAAGATACAGAGAAGGGCGACCAAGATGATAAAGGGGATGGAACAATTCCTATATGAAGAAAGGCTAAAGAGGTTAGGACTCTTCAGCCTGGAGAAGAGACGGCTGAGGGGAGATATGATAGAGCTCTATAAAATAATGAGTGGAATGGAACAAGTAAACGTTAATCAGTTGTTTACTCTTTGAAAAAGTACACAGACCAGGGGACACACAATGAAGTTACTAAGTAATATATTTAAAACTAATAAGAGAAAATAATTTTTTTACTCAACGCATAATTAAGTTCTGGAATTTGTTGCCAGAGGAATTGGTGAAAGCTGTTAGTGTAGCTGGATTCAAAAAAGGTTTGGACAGGTTCCTGGAGGAAAAGTCCATAAACCATTATTAAGGTGGAATTGCAGAAATTCCCTGCTTATTCTTGGGATAAGCAGCCTGGATTCTCTCTGTCCCTTGGGGTCCTGCCAGGTTCTTATGGCCTGGATTGGCCACTGTTGGAAACAGGATGCTGGGCTTGATGGACCCTGGGTCTGACCCAGTGTGGTAAGTCTTGTGTACTTTTGAGGTACAGTTGATTTACGGGGTTGAGGGGTAGTGCTGGGAATCTGTGCAAGTTATCAGTGTAACAGCAGGAACAATTGATAAATCAATACATCTCCTTGGGGTAAGGTACATGTGATGTGCTTGGCTGGTCTATAGGGCAGGGTTGGAAGATCCAAGGCCTTGAAGATTGAGGAGCCACTGGAATTTGCACAGCCTGTGGACATCTGACAGATCCTCATTTGAAAAGATTTTTCTGGCAACAGTTTAAAAGAGATTTGAAAGTCCAAAGAGAAAAACTCAGAGCCAGAGAGAGAGAGAGAGAGGGGAAGTGATAGGTTATAGCAGCGCTTCTCAAGCAGTGTGTCGCGCCTCCCGGTGTCCCACTGCCCCGCTTGTACTTCCCTTCTCCATTTTTCCAGCCCCCGCGGGCCAATGGGAAGCCTCAGCGTGTCCCATCTGTCAGGTGTGTCCCGGCCGAAAAAAGGTGGAGAACCCCTGGGTTACAAGCACATTCATATCACATGAGCACGCGTGTTATTGTTAAGGGTACGCAGGCCAAACAATTTCGTCTCGCGCCATTTGGGGGCTCATTTCTATGTCATTTAAGTTTTTTTCCCCAATTTGTTTTCATTTTTTTAGGTTTACAAAATAGAGTGCACTATTCAGGGGTTAAAGCCGTGGGCTGTGACCCAGGGAAACCAGCGTTCAAATCCCGCTGTCACTCCTTGTGACCCTGGGCAGGTCGCTTTACCCTCCGCTGCCTCAGGTACAAACTTACATTATAAACCCACTCGTATAGGGAAATACCTACAGTACCTGAGTGTAGCCCCCTGTGAAGTGCCCAAAAGCAGAACATAAAAGCAGAATAATGTGCAAACAGTGTGCACTAAAATCAACAGAAGGAAAACATACAGTTTCTTGCTTTTTTCCTACCATTTTGTATTGCTGTTAATGTTGTTTAAGTCGTTGCAAATGAAATGCACATTCCTGGCTATAGCGCAGCGGTGTCTGCATCATCATGTAGCACTGCAGCTGTTGCTTTCCAGTTGCAGAATACAAAATAGCCGGTGGTAATGTTAACCTGATTGTTTCCAGACCTCCTATTCCGCATCAGACCTTAAGCAGGCCTACAGGAAAGCGGTCACCCAGCGCCGGGAGACAGCAGTTTCGTGCTGTACAGGCGGTATTGTCCTTGGCACGTCGGATGGAAGAGCTGCGTCACATGCCGCCAGCTGCACTACCGGAGAACGCCCGCCGCGGATGGAGACGCATCCACCGCCGCTGCCTGCCTGGTGACTTGGGCGCGGCGCTGCGAGCAGGCGACCGCACGGGAGAGACAGCACAGGGAGGCTGGGCGGCCTCCCGTCTCTTCCAAGGCACCAAAGCGTGATTGACTGGGATTTAGATCCAGATCCTGCGCACAGTAGAAGGTGACCTCAGCACCCAGGAAGTGTAAATGAACTGCCTGGTACATTTCACTTCTAACGTGAGGATCCTCGGCTCCTGAATGCTACGTTGGGCTGCCCCACCGGCAGCGCAGCACTGTTTGACAATGGTGCTGCGGCGTCCTTAGACCCGGAGCTCAACGACTCTACAGATATCCAGCCAAAAGAAAAGAACCACCATACAACCCTAAAGGTACATCATTCCTGCAAAATCATTTTGGGCGCAAAAAGGTTTTCAAATAATTTCACAAGCCAGCAGATCAGGGATCAACATTTTTCAAAAGCCTAATCCTTACCAGAGCCCATGTCAGACAAAACAGCATGAAAACAGCACAGACAACTGAAAAACAAATCTTCACCAAAGTCCCATGCAGATGTCACACTAATACACATACAACATGAATACAGCATGGACAGCTGAAGAGTGGAGCTTCCTCAGAGCCCCGTGCAGGCATCACACTGATATACGTAAAGCCTGAATACAGCACGGATAGCTGAAGAGCGGAGCTTCATCAGAGCCCCGTGCAGGCATCACACTGATACACGTAAAGCCTGAATACAGCACGGATAGCTGAATAACGAGCTTCATCAGAGCCTCATGCATGAGTCACACTGATATAAGTAAAGCCTGACTACAGCATGGACAGCTGAAGAGTGGAGCTTTAACAGAGCCCCATGCAGGTGTCACAATGACACATATAAAGCATGAATACAGCATGGACAACAGAAAAGCAAATCTTCACCCAAAGTCCCATGCATGCATCACACTGATATACGTAAAGCCTGCATACAGCATGGACAGCTGAAGAGCAGAGCTTCATCAGAGCTCCATGCAGTTTTCACACTGACAAATGTAAAGCATGAATACTGCATGGACAGCTGAAGAGTGGAGCTTTAACAGAGCCCCATGCAGGTGTCACAATGACACCATATAAAGCATGAATACAGCATGGACAACAGAAAAGCAAATCTTCACCCAAAGTCCATGCATGCATCACACTGATATACGTAAAGCCTGCATACAGCATGGACAGCTGAAGAGCAGAGCTTCATCAGAGCTCCATGCAGTTTTCACACTGACAAATGTAAAGCATGAATACTGCATGGACAGCTGAAGAGTGGAGCTTCATCAGAGCCCCATGCAGGCATCACACTGATACACGTAAAGCATGAATACAGCATGGACAGGTGAAGAGAAGATCTAAATGAAAGCCACATGATATACGTAAAGCCTGAATATAGCATGGACAGCTGAAGAGCAGAGCTTCATCAGTGCCTCATGCACAGGTCACACTGATATACGTAAAGCCTGAATACAGCATGGACAGCTGAAGAGTGGAGCTTCATCAGAGCCCCTTGCAGGGGTCACACTGATACACATAAAGCATGAATACAGCATGGACAGCTGAAGAGCAGATCTTCATCAGAGCCTCATGCAGGCATCACACTGATACACATAAAGCATGAATACAATACGGATAGCTGAAGAGTGGAGCTTCATTAGAGCCCCATGCAGGGGTCACACTGATACACATAAAGCCTGAATACAGCATGGACAGCTGAAGCGCGTAGATTCATCAGAGACCCTTGCAGGGGTCACAATGATACACATAAAGCATGAATACAGCATAGAGAGCTGAAGAGCAGATCTTCACCAAAGTCCCATGCAGGCATCACACTGATACACATAAAGCATGAATATAGCACGGATAGCTGAATAGGGGAGCTTCATCAGAGCCTCTTGCAGGGGCCACACCGATATACATAAAGCATGAATACAGCATGGACAGCCGAGGAGGAGATCTTCATCATAGCTAAATGCAGTTTTCACACTGACAAATGTAAAGCCTGAATACAGCATGGACAGCTGAAGAGTGGAGCTTCATCAGAGCCCCATGCAGGCATTACATTGATACACATAAAGCATGAATACAACATGGACAGCTGAAGAGCAGATCCTCATCAGAGCCCCATGCAGGCATCACACTGATACACGTAAAGCACGAATACAGCACGGATAGCTGAATAGCAGAGCTTCATCAGAGCCTCTTGCAGGGATCACACTGCCACTGCCATTAGCAATGGTTACATGGAATAGACTTAGTTTTTGGGTACTTGCCAGGTTCTTATGGCCTGGATTGGCCACTGTTGGAAACAGGATGCTGGGCTTGATGGACCCTTGGTCTGACCCAGTATGGCATTTTCTTATGTTCTTATATACGTAAAGCTTGAATACAGTATGGATAGATGAAGAGAAGATCTTCATTAGAGCCCCATGCAGGCATCACACTGATACACATAAAGCATGAATACAGCATGGACAGCTGAAGAGCAGATCTTCATCAGAGCTCAATGCAGTTTTCGCACTGACAAATGTAAAGCATGAATACAGCACAGACAGCTGAAGAGTGGAGCTTCATCAGAGCCCGATGCAGGCATCACACTGATACACGTAAAGCATGAATACAGCATGGATAGCTGAAGAGTGGAGCTTCATCAGAGCCCCATGCAGGGGTCACACTGACAAATGTAAAGCATGAATACAGCATGGACAGGTGAAGAGAAGATCTAAATGAAAGCCACATGCAGGCATCACACTGATACACAAAGCATGAATACAGCATGGACAGGTGAAGAAAAGATCTACATCACTGCCCTGTTCAGGCATCACACACTGATACACTCCCGTAGAATCCGCTTTCCCACGATATTCACACAGAGGAAACATCTCCAGTGGTCTCTGAACCGGCCTTTGAATCCTGACCATTGTAAACGGTTTACACCCATAAGGCTGGCTGTATGGGGGATGGGGTGGAGGCTCGGCTGGCTTACATTTGCAGAATTTGTATGGGGTTTTTTTTTATTGCATTGTAATCCACTGTGAGGGTTAACAAAAGGCGGATAATCAAGTCAAAGTAAAAAAAAAAAACAAACCAACAACAAACACAGCACGGACAGCTGAACAGGAACTCGAGGAAGCTCAGGGCTGAGAATGTCCTTAAAGATAAACAGAGCAGAAACGCCCCCAGGGTCCATCCAGCTCAGCGCCCCCTCCCAGAATGGGGAGAGCCCAGGGAGTGAGCACGAGGTGCGATGCCGGGCACCTGGGCTCTTACTTTTCTTAGGGAAAGCAGCAGGGAAATGAGAACTACAGGTCCCTGCATGCAATGGGCTAAACCCAGGAACCTGAAGCCAGGTGGTGACTCGAGGTCTGCGGCTCTGCACCATCTGGTTCTACAGGGAGCCGTAGGCAGCCCCCAGTTTTGTGCAACTTGGGATAAAAGTTATAAAACAGCACATAAGCCGGTGAGTCCACGATGTGGCAGCTGAGCAGCACCGAAGTGCACACCTGGGACACGATGAGGTCAGATTCCTGAACAGCTGGGCCAGGGGTTTCTCTCCGGCCGAGCTCTGCCTCTCGGAGATTTCCTCCCACGCGAGCAGCTTTGCACGGATGGGAACCGCACTAAAGAAGGGATGCGTACACCCTGGACGGATTCACAGCTAGGGTACAGACGGAAGGAGGGTGAGGGGAGCCCCAGGGTGCACCAGAACGCAGGAAGTACTGCGACCAAAAAAAAAAAAAAAAGCCCCAACATGCCTTGCACTACACCAGGAGGCACCAGACAGACTGCACCCAAGTCTTTCCTTCAAAAGTCACATTCCCTTCATTTTTTCCCTTACAAAAATAATTTTTTCCATTTAATATTTTCCTACTGGAAACCGAAGGTCCCCGTGTGTGTTGCTAGAGTGCCGTCTCGGCGATGCTCTTCCTGCCGCTCTGCCACTGGTTGGCATCCAGGACGGTTCCCCGCGCAATCACGGGACTCGACGTCTCCTCCCCCGGGCCGGAGGGCCTCTCGGCGCCCGCTCTCGCCACAAGGTTGAGCGCTTCATACTCCTCCGGGGAAGGAGCCCACTCAGGAGCGTGGGATGAAACTGTGAAGGGGAACCGGCGGACGATCAGGGTGCCCAGAGTTCAAATCCTGCTTCGCCCCAGACTCTCCCCTTGGGCAAGTGCTTCATCCCTCGTTGCCTCAGGTACCCACTTAAAGCGTAAGCTCCTGGGTGCAGGAACTTATTGTACCTGGATTCTGAAAGCGACGCAAGCCACTTGGAGAATCCAATTCTTTTATTTCATTTATGTCTGGTGAAGATGCTCCAGAAAGAAGAGCAAGTTACTTTATTATAAGGGGTAGCTATGGTTTTCTCTAAATAAACGCCAGCTCCACACAAACACCCAAGGGTCAGATCTGCACCGTCAGCCATGCTGGTTAATGTTTACTTGTCTCCCCATCTGTAAACTATTGGCCAGCATTCGCTCTGGTCATCGGCTGCATGCCGAAGACATTCAGTTCTGTATTCAAGCTGAATCATCAGGGGAAAAACATTGCAAAAAAGCAAACAGAAGGTTAGGAATTATTAGAAAGGGAATGGTGAATAAAACGGAAAATGTCATAATGCCTCTGTATCGCTCCATGGTGAGACCGCACCTTGAATACTGTGTACAATTCTGGTCGCCGCATCTAAAAAAAGATATAATTGCGATGGAGAAGGTACAGAGAAGGGCAACCAAAATGATAAAGGGGATGGAACAGCTCCCCTATGAGGAAAGACTAAAGAGGTTAGGACTTTTCAGCTTGGAGAAGAGATGGCTGAGGGGGGATATGATAGAGGTGTTTAAAATCATGAGAGGTCTAGAACAGGTAGATGTGAATCAGTTATTTACACTTTCGGATAATAGAAGGACTAGGGGGCACTCCATGAAGTTAGCAAGTAGCACATTTAAGACTAATCAGAGAAAACTTTTTATCACTCAATGAACAATTAAGCTCTGGAATTTGTTGCCAGAGGATGTGGTTAGTGCAGTTAGTGTAGCTGGGTTCAAAAAAGGTTTGGATAAGTTCTTGGAGGAGAAGTCCATTAATGGCTATTAATCAAGTTTACTGTGGGGTAGATTTTCAGACGAGCGCGAACAGCCTACTTTTGTTTGCGCTCCAGGCGCAAACAAAAGTACGCTGGATTTTAGTAGATACGCGCGTAGTCGCGCGTATCGGCTAAAATCCTGGATCGGCGCGCGCAAGGCTATCGATTTCGTATAGCCTGCGCGCGCCGAGCCGCGCAGCCTACCCCCGTTCCCTCCTAGGCCGCTCCGAAATCGGAGCGGCCTAGAAGGGAACTTTCCTTTGCCCTCCCCTCACCTTCCCCTCCCTTCCCCTACCTAACCCACCCGCCCGGCCCTGTCTAAACCCCCATCCTACCTTTGTTGGGGGATTTACGCCTCCCAGAGGGAGGCGTAAATCCCCGCGCGCCAGCGGGCCTCCTGCGCGCCGAGCCGCGACCTGGGGGCGGGTACGGAGGGCGCGGCCATGCCCCGGGCCGTAGCCACGCCCCCGTACCCCGCCCCCAAAACGCTGCCGACACGCCCCCCGCAACGCCACGCGCTCCGGCCCCGCCCCCGACACGCCTCCCGACACGCCCACTCCGAAAACCCCGGGACTTACGCGAGTCCCGGGGTTCTGTGCGCGCCGGTGAGCCTATGTAAAATAGGCTCACCGGCGCGCAGGGCCCTGCTCGCGTACCAATCCACCCGGTTTTTGGGCGGATTTACGCGAGCAGGGCTCTGAAAATCCGCCCCTTAGAGAATAGCCACTGCCATTAGCAATGGTTACATGGAATAGACTTAGTTTTTGGGTACTTGCCAGGTTCTTATGGCCTGGATTGGCCACTGTTGGAAACAGGATGCTGGGCTTGATGGACCCTTGGTCTGACCCAGTATGGCATGTTCTTATGCTCTTATATTCAGCAGCACTAGGTGTAGCTTGACATAACGTGAGTATTTATTTATTTATTTAACAGTTTTATACCGAAGTTCTGGTAACAGAGTTACTAACCACTTTGGTTTACATTACAACAAAAGATTGACAGTATATAGAATAATGTCTTACAAAGAACATGGAAATAGAACTTGGAAAACATAAATAGTTCATTAGCCCTTGTTAATTGTAACTGCTTCTCTTCATCACGTTATTTATGTTTTTTGGTTGTATTATCCGCACCCCTGTTTTCTGTAAACCGACATGATGTGAACGAGTTCATGAATGCCGGTATAAAAAAACCTTAAATAAATAAATAAATAATAAATAAATAATAATAACTTGAAAAGGGGAAGGAGAGTAATTATATACAAAGTGGTGGACCGTCCTGGAGATCAAAGCTGAGATATTGAGTTTAAGATTAAGAGAATGCTTGGTTTGAACAACCAGGTCTTTAGTCTTTTTTTTTAAAGGTGGGAGTCGATTGTTCACGTCTAAGGTCTGGTGGGAGTGAGTTCCAAAGATTAGGACCGGCAGTGGAAATAGCTCTTTTGCTAAGTGAAGTCTTGAGAGGATGGGCTCTCAGCGTGCCTTTCTGAGCTTGTCTCGTCGGACCGGAGGTGGAGTGAAGCTGTAAAGGGATGGAGAGGTCCATTGGAGTGGATTTATAGATGGATTTGTGGATCATTGATAGGGATTTATAGAGGATTCAGTGTTTGATAGGGAGCCAGTGAAGGTTCTTTAAGATGGGAGTAATGTGGTCCCTTTTGCTGGATTTAGTTAGGATCCTCGCAGTGGCGTTTTGTAACATTTGCAGAGGTTTCAGAGCATTTGCGGGTAAACCAAGCAGCAAAGAATTACAATAGTCTATCTTCGAGAAAATGATTGCTTGTAGTACATATCTGAAGTCTTGCAACGATACCGGATTATTTACATCGGGTATCATCAGAAGGAAGAGCCTGTGAAGCAGAGGCTGCATCCCGAGTGGCAGCGCCCACTGCCGACAGAGGCTTTCAGGCACATATTACATCCTTTTAAGGTAGAGGATTTCGGGATGGGTGAGAATCGTTTCTCTTACAAAGAACTGTACTTTGACTATTAACGCCTCTTGACCTACAATAACAGAAAGTGAATCCAGCCATCTGCTAAATCTGTATCCAAGCCTTCCAGTAAGTAAGGGCTTCATTTTGCTCGCTGCTCGGACTCTCTGCTATTCCATGGCCTTCAGCGTCCTGACATGCGCGAGACTTCAGCAATCGGCGAGGCTTTTCCATTCGCAATGCTTCTGGAACCGGGGCACCACCGAACGGCACCGCACTTCCAGACCCCGCTCCCGTTGAATGAAACGCGGCAGACGATCGGGCACTACGCACGCAGCTGCCAGCCAGAAGGTGAGAAAAGGGCAGGGGAACGGAGGAGGAAGAGGCAGGGGGAGGAGTGATAGAGGGAAGGAGACGAGGAGACGGCAGAGGGCAGAAGGAGAGGAGAAGAGGCAGTGAGAGGGAGTAAGAGGGAGCAAGGGTTGGAAAGGAGCAGCCACAATCCTGGGAGGCAAACCCAAGGACCCAGGCAGAGGAGAGGGGACGGAGGCAGCGAGCAGGGACGGCGCGATGACGGGACCCTGGGTGGACTGCAAGGCCTGCTTTTCGGCACATTTTGCTTCCGTCCCCGAAAGGCTGGAAAAGATGATGTGGATTTCCTAAACGAGAACAGAATAAGTCAATGTGGCTGGAGCAGGTTACTGGCAAACAATGTAAACTTCTCGTGAACCCCTAGGCAATATGGAAGTTGATGTCACTGGGCACTGGCTGCGTGCAGCAGTCCCGGGCTTGGTGCTCAGGCCTGCTCCTGGGAAGGACGTGTGGTGTGGGCGACTCCGCGGGGCTTGGAACTCCTCTCACGTGACTGCCAACAGGGCTCTTACTGAGGTGCAGCGTTACCTGCCGCAGATCTCGCGGCGAGCGCAGCCACTGGAAGAGCGTGCGAGAAAGAAACCACGATGGCGAGGATTAATGATGGAGCAAGAACGTGGAGGGAACATTTAAAGAGCCATTTCTACTACAAGTATTTTCTTCAAAATCCCAGGACGCTCCAGTTCAATCGTAGGAGGTCTCAACATCTTAAGCAAATGAGCTAAAGACTTTTATTCTCCAATTCACTCATCCCTGCACGTAAATTCGGTGTAGTGCGTGCAAACATAACCCGGCCTCGTCAATAACTGCCAAGGAAAAAACTGGAAGAGATTAGTGCAGGATGGGGAAACGCACGATTGCTCCTCACTTACGTTTCGTCGGTGAAGGCGATCCCGAAGTATTCTTTCTCTTTCAGATTGAAATGCGAAGCCACGAGATCAAGCAGCTCCTTGGCCAAGAGTTTGGGCTGGAAAGAAAAAGAACATCCCAGTTTGCATTTTGTGTGGTAAACGTCTCCCGCAGGAAGGATGCAAGTTCCCCCCAAGGACACGAGCCTCCAACACAACATTTCTATTCTAACATCCCACTGGGGCCAACCATCCCCGGCTGAAAGAGAGGAAGGCGTAAATCAAGGGGACACGCAACAGCAAAACCCAACCATTGACACCAGCAGCCGCCACGTAATGCCCAACGGCAGCCACACAGAAGTATTGGTTTTAATGAATACAGGGCTTATTCTCTGACAAACGGACGAGGGGAAATGCAACCAAGACTTGATTACAGATGGACTTGGAAGAGAAGTTCATGTTGCTAACCTTAGCTGTAGGAAAGGCCATTATTCTCCATGTCAGACCCCCTCAAACTACCCCTCATCCCCCCCATCCCCAGTCCACCTCCCCAGTGTGGCGTCGCCCTTCTGAGGCAGAGTTACAAGCAGCTTCTCATTCTCACTACCAGGCAACTCGTTTTAATGCTTTGGAAGGATTTGCGCACTTCTTGAAAGTCAAACGAGCACCAGAAAGAGCCTTCCTGAAAGTCTGCTGCTTCTGCTCTGGCCGTTGGGGAGACTCTTGCACTTTTTGGGGAACATGTGTAAGCTCCAAAACTAAGGAGAACTGCTCTCACCAATTACCAGCGCAGTTCATCGCATCTGGCGCCAGCGATGTCACAGACGCTCATGGAATGCATTGCCGTCATCCGTCGCAATTCCGACGTGAGATACGAGCACGCCAGTGCAATACCTCTTGCGCGATGTAACACTGCTCTCTATTTTCTTACAGCAACGGGCAAAGCAAGAGGCCAGCAGGAGGAGGAAGACGGAAGAGCCCTAAATACCGCCACCATGGAGAAAGGAGAAGCATGCGCCTGCCTGCTGCTCTCGATGCCTGAAGGGTTGCACGCTTTGCTATTGCGGGCTCTTGTATAAGGTAGATCGAGCTCTGCATCCTCGGTTCTCAATCGCTTAGGGGTAGATTTTATAACATGCGCAGCTTCCCGGCGCTCACACAGACGCGCCGATTTTATAACATGAGCACGCTTCCCGGCGCTCACACAGACGCGCCGATTTTATAACATGCGCGCGCTTCCCGGCGCTCACACAGACGCGCCGATTTTATAACATGCGCGCGCTTCCCGGCGCTCACACAGACGCGTCGATTTTATAACATGCGCGCGCTTCCCGGCGCTCTCATAGACGCGCCGATTTTATAACATGCGCGCGCTTCCCGGCGCTCTCACAGACGCGCCGATTTTATAACATGTGCGAGCTTCCCGGCACTCACACAGACGTGCCAGCGCATGTTATAAAATACGTGGGCTGCGCGCACATGCGCAGACTGGGAGGGAACTTTCCTACCCCCTATCCATACTCCCTCCCCAACCCTAAACCCGTCCCTTTCTGGGATTTTATTTTTGTTTTGCAACTTACTTCAGATCCCGAGCTGAGGCTGCGCGCACCGGCTGGCTGCCGGAGCGCGAGTCTTCGGGACAGCGAACAATGGCGCTGTGTCAGCCCCCCCTCTCCTGGCCCGCCCCTTCAAGGAAGCCCCGCATCCCGGGCTTTACGGGCCTGGCCAGACCCCTTGGAAAATTGGTTTGGCGCACGCAAAGCCCGTACTTTATGCACCCCAGGGCTTTTAAAATCCAGACTTTAGGTTTTTTTTTTTTCCATAGGAACGGAGCAGTGAACGTTTCTCAAGGCTCCCGAGACCCTGCAGGACCTGCGTATAACGTCGCTTGCCTCTCTTCGTGGCCACAGCCGGCGCTCTCTATTGTGAGCAATCACTGCAGCCCAATCACCCGAGGAGGGACACGGGCAAGCCAAATTCATCAGAAGAGGGAGCTGCTGGGCAGACTATCTTACTTTCGATTTGTTTCGAATTTCATTCTTTAGGTTTTGTTTAAAACCTGTGCTTTTTTAGCAGGCACTGACTGACGGGCAGTCTTGGATGGGGCCTCTTAACCCCGATGCAATCTAGAGCAGCCCTGGGAGCGGTGACTGGCAGAGCCCGTGACTCGCAGCCTTTATAAATGGACACTTGTGTGAAGGCCGGGACCTCAGACAAAGCCGGGTGTGTCTCTCTGAAGGGAGCAACCCCCGGCAAAGACCTGGCAGGATGACTGGGTTTCGGGCTCTGCAGCCCATAGGTACTCCTTGGAGGGTGGGGTGGAGGGGGTTTCCCTGGGATGTCTCCCTTTTAACCCTAATATTTAAAAAGGGCTCCGGGGTGATCCGGAAAACTATAGAGCGGGGAGCCTGACTTCAGTGCCGGGAAAAGTCATGGAAACTGTTCTAAAGGATAAAATCACAGAGCACATATGTATTTATTTATGTATTTATCGAGTTTTGTATGCCGTCGTTCGGTTTTGCCATCACAGCGGTTTACAAAGTTACGATGTTTCCAAAAACGGTTCAAATGGTTGCTAACAGAAGATAAACTTTATGAAATAGGTTTGTAGATTAAACAAAATATTACAGAACTGAGAAATAATCATAAGTTTCTTGGGTCCATCTGTTTTCCTAGGGTTATAGGAAGGGAGCGGAGTTTTGAGTCAGTGGGTGAGGTGATAGGCTTTGGTAAACATCCATGCTTTTAGCTCTTTTTTGAAAGTTTTTAAGTTTTCTTGTTTTCTGAGTTCTATTGGGAGGGTGTTCCAGAGTTTGGAGCTTCCAAGTGAAATTGCTCTCTTTTGAGTTGAGGTGAGTTGCTTGGATCGAGATGGTAGGATCTTTAATAGTCCTTTATTTGCTGATCTGAGGTTTCTGTTTGGAGCAGGCAATTTATGGATGGACTAAGCCAGTTTGTTTGTTGTTCATATATTATTTTATGAAGTATGGATAGAATTTTGTATTCAAGCCGAAATTTTATTGGGAGCCAGTGTAGAGATATAAGGGTAGGAGTGATGTGATCATGTTTTTTAGATCCAGTGAGTATTCTTGCAGTTGCGTTTTGCAGGATCTGTAGTGGGCGAATGGTATTAAAAGGTAGGTTGAATAGTAGTCCAGGCTGGAAAATATGAGTAGTTGAAGGACTGATCTGAAGTCGTTGGGGGAGAGGAAAGGTTTTAATTGACGTAATGTTAGGAGTTTGTGATAACCGTCTTTGATTTTAGCTGTGATGTGATTTTTGAAGGAGAGTTCTTTGTCAATTATGACTCCGAGGTTACGTGCATGATTGACTGGAGTGATAGCCACTTTTTGGTTTATTAAGCTGAGTGTTGGTAGTTGAGAAGAGTTGTTCTTTCTGTCCAGTATGATTATTTCAGTCTTATCAAAGTTTAGTATGAGTTTCAATTTGGTTAGTAGTAGTTTTATTTTGTTTAGGTAGGTGGCTGTTTTTTTGTAGGTTTCTTCGAATGAGTTGGTTATTGGGATTAATATTTGAATGTCATCTGCATATATGAAGTGGGTTAGGTTAAGGTTTGATAGGATGTGGTTTAATGGGACACAATCAGCACGGATTTACCCAAGGGAAGTCTTGCCTCACAAATCTGCTTCACTTTTTTGAAGGAGTTAATAAATATGTGGATAAAGGTGAATCGGTAGATGTAGTGTATTTGGATTTTCAGAAGGCGTTTGACAAAGTTCCTCATGAGAGGCTTCTAGGAAAAGTAAAAAGTCATGGGATAGGTGGCGATGTCCTTTCGTGGATTACAAACTGGCTAAAAGACAGGAAACAGAGAGTAGGATTAAATGGACAATTTTCTCAGTGGAAGGGAGTGGACAGTGGAGTGCCTCAGGGATCTGTATTGGGACCCTTACTTTTCAATATATTATAAATGATCTGGAAAGAATACGACGAGTGAGATAATCAAATTTGCAGATGATACAAAATTGTTCAGAGTAGTTAAATCACAAGCAGATTGTGATAAATTGCAGGAAGACCCTGTGAGACTGGAAAATTGGGCATCAAAATGGCAGATGAAATTTAATGTGGACAAGTGCAAGGTGATGCATGTAGGGAAAAATAACCCTTGCTGTAGTTACACGATGTTAGGTTACATATTAGGAGCTACCACCCAGGAAAAAGATCTAGGCATTATAGTGGATAATACTTTAAAATCGTCGGCTCAGTGTGCTGCAGCAGTCAAAAAAGCAAACAGAATGTTAGGAATTATTAGGAAGGGAATGGTTAATAGAACGGAAAATGTCATAATGCCTCTGTATCGCTCCATGGTGAGACCGCACCTTGAATACTGTGTACAATTCTGGTCACCGCATCTCAAAAAGGATATAGCTGCACTGGAGAAAGTGCAGAGAAGGGCAACCAAAAATGCTAAGGGGCATGGAACAGCTGCCCTAGGAAGAAAGGCTAAAGAGGTTAGGGCTGTTCAGTTTGGAGAACAGATGACTGATAGAAGTCTACAAAATCATGAGAGGTCTTGAACAAGTTAATGTAAATCAGTTATTTACTCTCTCAGACAACAGAAGGACCAGGGGGCACTCCATTAAGTAAGGAAGTAGCTCATTTAAAACTAATCAGAGAAAATTATTTTTCACTCAACGCACAAATAAGCTCTGCAATTCATTGCCAGAGGATTTGGTTAAGGCAGTTAGTGTAGCTGGGTTTAAAAAAGGTTTGGAAAAGTTCCTGGAGGAGAAGTCCATTAACGGCTATTAATCAAGTTTACTTAGGGAATAGCCACTGCTATTAATTGCATCAGTAGCATGGGATCTTCTTAGTGTTTGGGTACTTGCCAGGTTCTTATGGCCTGGATTGGCCACCTTTGGGAACAGGATGCTGGGCTTGATGGACTCTCGTTCTCACCCAGGATGGCAGGTTCTTATGTTCAGCACAGGGCCTGCCAGTTCACACACTCAGCTCCCACCCCTCGCCTGGGTGTCCATGGTAACTGGAAGCCCGTGTGGAGGAGAGGGCATTGCCAACACAGGACCTTTCAGCACGGGAACCCTTCAGGTCCATCGCTGAATTTTGCTGGTGTTGCCACGGCGGTGGGGGTGGCGCCAGGCCTGGATGGCACTCCGGCGCTTAGGTGGTGAAAGCCTAAACCCGTTACTGCTTTAGAGGTTCCCTGGGCTCTGAGCTAGGCTGGGGTCTCTGGAAGGGGGTCCCGTGCAGGGCGGCGTGCAGAACTGGGCTCTTTCAGAGTCGCGTCCCCTCTCCGCATGTAAAAATACACACGAGGCGCCATGACACGCAGAGAGAGAGAGAGAGAGAGACGGCGTTGCCCGGCGCAGAGTCGGGGAGAGGTCAGCACTTCCGCACCGAAACACGGGATTTTACCGGAACGAGTACCGCACGCACGGCAGGTGCGAGTTCTCTGCGCGCACTTTTTCTAACCCGGTCTTTAAACGGGAAAGGAAGTGACAGAAATCCTGTGGGTGCCGCTTTATACTTCTGTGCAGAGTTTAAAAGTTGCCCTCATACAGTTCCTGTCCGTGGATGATAAAGCATTTGCAGTAAGCACACACTGTATTTTTAAAGAATGACTCAGAGATAAGATTTTTGTTTTTTTCGGGCTACAAGCAAGTTTGGCATGGAAGATACCAACAGCCAGAAGCAGAGGCCACAGGGACTTTTGGCGATGCTGTAGGGGGAGGAGAGTGCCTAGGGTCTGAGCCGTTCATCACTTGCTTGAGATTTCACCGGCCTCAGGAACCTCTTTCTGTCTTCCCATCAGTCCCAGGCACCGACGTCAACCCCTCTCCACACTCCCACACCGCCCTCGCTGGCACACAAAACCTTAAAGGGGCCTGGTGGCTGGGAATTTATCTTGAGGGAAATGACTTTGCATTTGAGTTTGGCTGCGGCAGAGGTTTATTAAGGGCATTTGGTACATTCCTGGGGGGGTCTGGATGAGAAGGGCGGTTCTTGATGCAGATTTCCTACAAGAGCTGATGGGGCAGTGAGGGGCCCTGCAGCAACTTGTATGGCATCAAGACCAAGCCTTGAGAGGTCGGTGGGGATCGTGACTGCACTTGGGTACTACTGAAAGGCAACCCACGGGACGTGCCTGAAGAGTGCCGACCGAGAGGTCTGTTTGGATGAGGGATGAAACTCTGGCACATACACAGCCAGACAGACAGACGCAGGAAACGCAGCAACGGCTCTGCTCAAATCTCACAAGCATCAGGCTAGTCCGGAATAACCCAGAGCTGATCGCACTTGACCTTTGCACCCTTCAACCAAACGCTGAGCATTTCAAGCCCAGCGATCTCCCAACGCGGCGCGCGCCAACAGTCCGGACTAGGGTTGAACTTGCAAAAAGTGGCAATCGTAACTCTTAGCAGGAGAAGGAGCTGGGCCGGCAACCGTTTGCTCTACCCAGAAGTGGGGGGTCGTGCGTGCGGGCACCGCGATGATATCAGAAATTTCCTGCACCACATAGGGTAGGGGGGCGTTTTTAATAACGGAGGCTTGCAGGGGGAGCGTCTGGCTGGTGACCGATGCTGGGAACCCTGATTTAATCGGCGAATGTTAATACCGTTCATCTTGGACTGCCGGAAATCATTTATCTATCAGGCGCTTGCCGAAGGCGGCCTACGACACATTTCTGGAAATCCCAGAGGAAGACGATGGGGCTGCGGTCGGAGGGATGAGAGAGGAGACAGATGTGTCCAGCTGCAGCGAGACAACCCCCTGCCTCTCTGCCAGGTCCCACCTACACCACCTGGTTTCTGTTTCCAACCCGCAGAGATCGGCGCTGAGCTCGCAGATGAGCCAGCAGAGGCCTAAGCGTTCCCGTGCACCCCAAAAAGGGGCCACATAAGGCCGGGCACTGCTGGCTTAGGATAAGCCCCTCTGCTGCGGCCTAGCAGGCGTCCCTTCCAGAGGAGGGCGGCAGCTTCTCTCAGGGAAGAGACCACGAGGACCCTGGCTGCGCGCCAGGCGGGCTTCCCTGCGGACGCCGAGGACGCCGGGTCAGGCTCCGAGCCGCGTCCGCAGCCTCCCGCCAGGGCACTCTGCTAGTGCTACAGGAGGAATCGCAGCTGGACGGGCCCTAGGCAGCCACCGCCTCAGGAAAAAAAAACGCTCTCAGAAGGACGGCGCACCGGGTCCGACGGCCACGAGCCCTAAAGCACAGCTTCCCCCCCCCCCCCGAATCTCGGGCTCATCATTCAGTTTCTTAAACAGGTTTCAAATGCCTTCAGAAGGCAAAGTCATCCCGTGTTTCTTTACGTTTGAAATCCTGAGGTTTTCCATGAACCTTTTTTTTCTGCAGCTTTCTGGCTGCTCTTTGCCCCCTTTTGACTTCAGAACTACCCCACACGTTCACCATCGAAAACACATTTCGGGATCTTTTCGTCGTCTCTTCTAATTCCCCCTCCCCCCCCCCCCCAGACAGCACGCTCTACCCCCCCCCCCCCCCCCCCACACAAGCGTCTCTGGCCGGCTTCTTAAACACACCCGTGGATGCTCAACGCGTCCGCCTCAGAGAGCGGAGGGCAGGGAACGGCAGCCGACGCATTTCAAGAAGTCAGAAAGCTCGTGCAAAGTCTTCAGTACAAAAAAAAAGAAAATGCTACCAGCACGAGGCTAGGGGCAAGCAGGCAGCGAATACTCTGGGCCCAGCAGCAGAGAAAGCCGCTTTAGGACACAAAACCAAGCTCCGTAGAGCGAGCTGCGCCGCCAAGCTCTGCCGCGTAAAGCCACAGGCACAGGCGGCTTGGATTGTGGTTGTTTTGGGATCTATTCCAGCAGGATGATGGGTGTATTACCGGAAATCTAGGGAAGCAGGCGGGCTGGGAACTCCGCAGCACGGCTACCAGGCCGTCAGGCGTCACAGCGCTACCGAGCAGACTTCCACGCGTCTCCCGCTCAGAAGTGACGCTGGCTCTCACGCTTATATCGGGCGTCTTGCCGGACGCCGCTCCGAGCAGTTTGGAAGAGGGAATGTCGAGAACGCCAGCCAGATTTCTGCACCGCATTACCCTTCCCTTCCTGGCTGTGTCCCACGTGCTCCGCAATTCTACGGCAAAATTTCGAAGTAACGTCTGGACCGCTCGTGGCGAGCGAGTCCAAGAATCGCAAACAATTAAAAGCAAAGCTCTGGATAGCAATGGCTGCTTGAATCTTGTAAGTCTTGTGTTGTCGCAGGCACCTTACGCACCGAGTGAGTTCACTTTGTGCTCTAACATAAGCAAATATTTTAAACGCAGGGAGAGAACAGTGGAAGGTGGAATTGAATCGGCTGGGCCCTACGAGACGGATTTAAGACGAACGCCTGTTCCGTACAAATCCGCACATTGCTTCTGAATTTGAGAAGGATTTGAACCGGAGCTGGGGGGGGAACCTCTGGAGGGATGTGAGAGACAGTGGTAAGCCAGCAGGTCGTGGTGATCTGCTTCAGGCTGGAGAGCAGCACCACCTCTACAGTAAAACCACCCCCTGCTCTCCCAACCAACCAAGTGCAAAACATTTCCCCCTACCCTAATGCCACCCCCGGAGCCGCCCACTTTTCAGTGAAATTAGGCACCTAAATACATTTTCAAAGGGGCCTAACCCCAAATCAACCTCCTAAATTTGCTAATTTATAGAC
This sequence comes from Rhinatrema bivittatum, assembly GCF_901001135.1. Lineage (NCBI taxonomy): Eukaryota > Metazoa > Chordata > Amphibia > Gymnophiona > Rhinatrematidae > Rhinatrema > Rhinatrema bivittatum. Next base: position 9,673,478 of record NC_042623.1, on the reverse strand, counting down.
ACCTAAGCCCTAATTAGATGCCACATAACAGGTCGGTGGGCTCCTTTTTCCTGGCTTGTGCCGCGCTGTTAAGCAGCGTGTGGGGCGCGGAGAAACAGCTACGGGTGAAATCTCTGGCGCTGCACAATGCTTGTGAGCGGAAGGTGCAAACCCGCCGCCGTCGGCTCACTATTACAGCCACATTTCCACGTAGAGTTCCCCGCAGGGCAAACAGAAGACGCAGCACTGCAGGGCCCAGGGGGCTTACCCGAGCGACCGGGAATATCCCTGGGGGCTTCCATCCGGCTGTCCCTGGAACTCCTCCTGGGCTGGTCCTCGAAGTGCAAGGTAGCCAGCGAGTCCCAGGGAGGGCACAGACAGCTCATCCAATTGCAGATGAAACAAAAAGTTAAAAAAAAAAATCTCCCAAATCTTGTACAATTAAAAAAAACCTCTATTAAGGAGCCCAAGCCCAAGCAAACAGCCGCTGCTCGGGCCAGCCATGGTTTCAGTCACGACAAAGACCCGATTTATGCTTGGACAGAAATAAAGGTTAACAAATAAAAATGCCTTTTTACTGAAGTAAGAATCCATTTCTTGGCCAGCGCCTGAGAGTCAATGCTCTCGGCTTCAGGTCAGAATGCAAACGACCTTGATTTACGCTCATCTTCAAGTCACTGTCAGCAAAGCTTCTCTCTTGCACTTCCTCACAACTCGAGGAAGCTCATTAAGCTAAGAAGGTGGCACTGACGCCTGTGATCTTTCTGCTGTGACTGCTACTCTTTATTTTTATGTATTTACAATATTTATATTCCACCAATTCACAAATCTTGGTGGATAACAATGGTACGGTACTTAAGTTAAAGCAAACGGCGTTACAAGGCAAGTTATGCAGGTGGTTTCCAGAGATGCTTAGCATATATCCTACATTACTTAACAAACAAACCAGAAGTCTTGCAGGCGGACAGTACCCGAACATCATCTCGATACCAAGGCTTCAAGAATGGAAAGCCTCGGAAAAGACAGGAGCTTCAAGCATCCTTATAAAACGTGAAAGGTCCTTGGCACCGATTTCTTCTGGTCGGAAGCCCTGAACATACTACTTCTTGATTCTGTTAACCCAGTCCCCTTTAGAGAAGGACTTTCTAGGCGGCATTGGGACGATGAACAGAGCAACTGGCCTGGCTGATAAGAACGGACAGAACCAGGTTGTGTTGAGGTTTGAAGACGAAGGGGAGAGCTCTGAATTTGATCCGCCATGAGACTGGTGGCCAGTGCAGGGGAGAGACATCCTCACGCCAACGCCAAAGCATGGATGAAGCGAGCGGCAGAGTTCTGGATTAACCGAAGAGGTTTCAAGGATGAATCGGGAGACCCAAGAAAAGAACATTACGGTAGTCAAGAGAAGAGAACGTAAGAGGCTGAGGAACTGTATGGAAATCAGACCGACCCAGGAGAGGTTTTAGCGAAAGAAAGAAGAAAGCCAAGAGCAGACATAAAGTCCTCAAGCGATCCAGCAGGATGCTGGGATCTAAGGCTGAGGATAGATCTCCTAGGAGCTCCTTGCAAGATAATCTAGTGCAGAGTTTGCTTGGGTCAGAAGTATATGGTCTCACCACAGAAGTGCAAAGAGTTACCCTGAAAGCAGGGCTAGAGAATTCCCTCCTACAGGTGGCTCAGAGGAGACAAAAGCCCCACTTATCAAGCGTCCAAGTGCAGAAGAGACCTCCCATAGTCAGGAGAGCAGCAGCTATTCTCGGTGCCGCTCACCTACCGATCCACATCTCCATCCCGTGAGAGCTGGGAACGTGGCTGTTGAAGTAGTGCTCACACCCAGCCTTCGGACAGAAGCCAAACCCAATCGCAGGACGTAATGAAGCACTGACCCGGGGGGCTTCAGGATGGACCTTTCTCTGCCGTTTCTTCCTGAGAGCCCTTCCCATCGTTTCTCTCATCCTCCTTCAGTGGTGCATCAAGGGTCCCGGCTGACATGGGACCAAGGGGATAGAAATCCCTTTTTCTAAGCCATGCGACTGAAACATACCGGTCACACCCCGTGCTATTACTGGGTCTTCTAATGCAGCTTAAAGAGAGGTTCATTTGCACAATCGGT